>NC_057397.1:50232687-50469117 GCF_019320065.1 Cervus canadensis | reverse complement strand
ATCAATGTAATACACCACATTAACAATTGAAAGATAAAAACCATATGATTATCTCAATAGATGCAGAGAAAGCCTTTGACAAAATTCAACACTCATTTATGATTAAAACTCTCCAAAAAGCAGGAATAGAAGGAACATACCTCAACATAATAAAAGCTATATATGACAAACCCACAGCAAGCATCACCCTCAATGGTGAAAAATTGAGAGCATTCCCCCTGAAATCAGGAACAAGACAAGGGTGCCCACTCTCACCACTACTATTCAACATAGTGTTGGAAGTTCTGGCCACAGCAATCAGAGCGGAAAAAGAAGTAAAAGGAATCCAGATAGGAAAAGAAGAAGTAAAACTCTCACTGTTTGCAGATGACATGATCCTCTATATAGAAAACCCTAAAGACTCTACCAGAAAATTACTAGAGCTTTTCTGTATTCATATCCTTGCCCAGTTTTCCTTTAATAGCACAGATATATTAATTGGATTGCATGCTAATTAATTTATCCACTTATACAATATATAGTTATCAAAACTTTCCTGTGAGCTATTTTTACATATCCTTTACTATGTGCTCATAAATAAGGTTTATTCAATGAAATGCATTAAACTGTAAATGAGATACGAAAGGTTTTATATCCTAGTGAATGCTTGTACTTTAACAACAGGTCTCTATTCACGCCCTCTTCTCAACTTCTAAGACTTCTCACTGTTTTGTATACCTCAAAAATTTCTGAAAGATTTCAGAGGAAGTGTGAGTTTTAAAAGGAAAAGAACACTCGTTACATACTAAAATGTAAAAATATACAAATTTCCCATTAGTTATCTAGTTCTTCATCCTCAAAATCTCTCCCTTGATAGCACTCACATCTTTCTCCATTTCTGCCCTTTCATATCCTTCACCTATTGAAGAAATTTCTCTTATCTTGTGAATGCCATGTAAAAAGTCTGTGATAACAGAGCAGAGACCTACCATTGCTCCTTCAGCATGGTCTTTAAGAGTTTCACCTTCCAGACTCAAAGGTTATCAAAATATTAACCTAACGTAATTGTCTATTACTTTGTATTTTTGTGTGTGTGTGAATAGAAAAATGGAGAACTAGGAAGGTTTTCTTTTTGCTAAGAAAACAAAATATCTTTTGTATTGTCTCCCTTATAACATGACAGTTCAGCAGAACTTATTTTCATTATCAACCACAGAGCTTCTTTTCATTCTTGTTATCCTATTGCTGTTACAATTACTGATCTGAATTACCAAAGTCTAGTCCATCAATGAGTGAAATATAAATAGCCTGCAGGTTTAGTTGTACTCCACAAAACGTTAGGTAAAATATACATACAGACATACATTCATATGCTCTTAATGAAAATACTAGTGTGTATATGTATATTAAGTATATTTGTATGCATGTTTGTATTTGTTTACCCGTTTCCCATGGACTACAACAAACCTTCCAGATAATATTCTGAACTAATAACTATCATTATAAGTAATTGCATGCACAAAGTCTCTTTAAAAAACATACATATTTTTACATAAGTATCAATATATAGCTTAAGTATACTGATAGATCAAAGGGAAAAAAGTGTCAGATCCTTTCCTCTCACTGTTATCTGTAAATCACTTCATTTCATGCACATTCTGTTAAAGGATATTGCCTAAACCAAGGATTACTATCAGTCTTCATCTTCTTTCATCCAACAGCATCATTATCTTCTGATAGAAATTTTCTAATGATTTTTTCCTCAAATATGTTTGAAATGAATTATTCCTATAAAAATACTAAACAGGAAAACTTTTTCAAAGTTGATTAGCTAACTATCCTTAAATTTGATGTAGGCAAGTAAATATGGAACTTAGAAACAGATTGCATGGAAAATTCTGACAAGAAAAAAGAGTAACATAAGGAGACCTTGCCCTCCTAGATAATAAACTGTATTACAAAATCCTCAAATATATTAAATTTATTACAAAGCAATCAACTAAAATGCTGTTAATCCCAACTGGGTAGCCATCAAGTAAAAAGAAGAAAAAAAAAACACCCTATGTTTTATGGAATGTTTCACCCAAATTTTATCCTTTTTTGAGTAATCTGAATATATACATATGCATTTTTATCGTTCAGTCACTAAGTCGTGTCCAACTCTGCAACCCCATGGACTGCAGCACACAAGATTCTTCTGTCCTTCACTTTCTCACAGTTTGCTCAGATTCATGTCCATTGAGTTGGTGATGCTATCTAACCATCTATTCTGTTATCCCCTTCTCTTGTTGCCTTCAATCTTTCCCAGCATCAGGGTCTTTTCCAATTAGTCAGCTTTTCACATCAGGTGGCCGAAGTATTGGAACCTTAACTTCAACATCAGTCCTTCCAGTGAATATTCAGGGTTAATTTTCTTTATGAGTGACTGGTTTGGTCTCCTTGCTGTCCAAGGGACTCTCAAGAGTCTTCTCTAGCACCACAATTTGAAAGCATCAGTTCTTCGGTGCTCAGCCTTCCTTATGGCCCACATTTCACATCCATACAGGACTACTGGAAACACCATACCTTTAAATATACTGACATTTATTGGCAAAGTGATATCTCTGCTTTTTAATATGCTGTCTAGGTTTGTTATAATTTTCCTTCCAAGGAGCAAGTGTCTTTTAATTCCATGGCTGCAGTCCTTGTCTGCAGTGATTTTGGGGCCCTAGAAAATAAAATCTGTCACTGCTTTAACTTTTTCCCCTTCTATTTGCCATGAAGTAATGGGACCAGATGCCATGATTAGTTTTTGAATGTCGAGTTTTAAGCCAGCTTTTTCAGTTTCCTCTTTCATCTTCATCAAGAAGTGTTTTAGTTCCTCTTCACTTTCTGCCATTTGGGTGATATCATCTGCATATGTGAGGTTGTTGATATTTCTCCCAGCAATCTTGATTCCAGATTGTGATTAATCCAGCCCAGCATTTCACATGATGTACTCTGCATGTAAGTTAAATAAGCAGAGTGACAATATACAGCCTTGATGTACTCCTTTCCCAATTTGGAACCAGCCATTGTTCCATATCTGGTTCTAACTGTTGCTTCTTGACCTGCATACAAATCTCTCAGGAGGCAGGTAAGCTGCTCTGGTATTCCCATCTCTTTAAGAATTGTCCACAGTTTGTCGTGATCCACACAGTCAACGGCTTTAGAGTAGTCAGTGAAGCAGATGCTTTCCTGGAATTCCCTTGCTTACTCTACAATCCAGTGAATGTTGGAAATTTAACCTCTGGTTCCTCTGCCTTTTCTAAACCCAGCTTTTACATCTGGAAGTTCTCAGTTCACATACATAATTTAATATTTTTACATTTAACCTATTTATTATTTGTATGATTTTATGTATGGATATTCTTTATTTAAATATTATTTTGTAGTTCTGAGATCCTAGCTAAGATAAAGATTAAACCCATAGTAATAAATTTAATATATACATAAGAAAAACACATGATGAACAAAGCCAAAAATATAAGCCACGTTAGGGGAAGATATTGACAATATGTATAGAAAACACTTTATCTTTTTAATATATTAAACATTCTTACTGAATAGTAAATCAATTACAAAAATGGATTGGGAAAAATGAAATGGGCAATATATACAAGCAGACAGTTTATTGAAATTTCTAAAATGCTTAAAAAGATCACAAAAATATTTTCAAATTTACTCATAATAAAGGGAATTCAAATTAAAAATAGTTATCAATACAGAAATCCTTTACCAAGGCTCTACATTAGATGACATACAATCTGAGTTATGATGTAGAGAATTCAGCACTGGCATATATTACCAATGGTTGTATAATTTGATGATATACATTATCAAATACATATTAATATTTAAACATACATTAATTTTCAGCCCACTAAATCTTGTTCTAAGAAATTGATCTATAGCATTCCAGAACACTGAAACTTTACAAATAAAATATGCAAAGAAGTGTTTTTTTTCATGATCTAAAATTTGAAACAAGATAAATTATTTGTAGGGGACAGAATAAGTATGTAGTCATATAATGAAAAATATACTGCTATTATTAAAAGAAGTGACTATATATATACATATGCTAATATGGAAAATGTATACCTTATTTTTAATGAAATATAGCAACATGTGAAACTGTAAAAATTGTCTCAATTGATGATGTATAGATATTCAGTTCAGTTCAGTCGCTCAGTTGTGTCCGACTGCGACCCCATGAATCACAACACACCAGGACTCCCTGTCCACCACTAACTCCCGGAGCTTACTCAAACTCCTGTCCGTCGTTAAAGGGTATTAATACTGAATTTCATCAGTAGGCCTGAAGATTCTTTAAAAATGTGAAATTCCAAAATTAGATCCCTGCAGAATTGGAAGTGTCTGAGAAGTCACTCCCTGGACTCTTGTTTCTGTTCATATATAGGGTGGGCAGAGGAAGGCAACATCAGAGGCAGCTATTGCCGTGAGTGTCATCAGTGCCCCGTGGTGGGAGGAGGGAGTGCTAATTCCTTACCTCTGTTCTGATAAGAAAGGCTCTGGAGTGGTTTGACACTCCTGTGGCTGAGAGACATAGAGCATTGGTGCTGAACTCACACCTGAGAAGTCTCAGGTGTGGAAGCAAAGTAGGAGGAGGTGCTCTGGGCTTTCCTGGGCAGACAGAGTTTCCCAAGGAAGAATACAGGCATGCCTTGTTTTCTTGCATTTTGCTTTGTTGTGCTTCGCAGACATTTCAGGGCTTAAAAAAAATTGTAGATTTCTGGCAACCCAGTATGAATCAAGTCTGTTGGCACCATTTTTCCAACAGTATTTGGTCAATTTGCATCTCTGTGGCACATTTTGGTAATTCTCACAGCATTTCAAAATTTTTCATTATTGTTATATTTTTATGGTGATGTGAGGAATAAGCGCAAACTGTTAAGAATTTAAATGCCCAATTTGTGTGAAAATTTTACCTCACTTACTCAATAAACATTACCAAATTGAGACAAACTATAATTCAGTTTCCTGAATTGCTTGGTGAGGGAATAAGTGAATTTATACATACTATGTAAATTAACATTCATGCAGCCCCTGGGTATTCTTTTAGTAGTAATGTCCTGTCTCAACTGCAGAGAAAATTATGCTTTTTAATTTTTTAGTATTCTGAGGAAAAAATTCTTAAAGAAAAACTTAAAATTGTTATATAACTTGGTAAAATTAATTTATTCAAGTGATAGAACAAAATTTAATTATGTTTATACTTTTTAATGTGGTAAAAACAACATAAGATCTAGTTTCTTAACAATTTTTTGGTTGATATATTGTACAAAATACAGTATTTTAACTATAGTCCCACAGTTGTATAGCAGATCTCCAAAACTTATTCATCTTAGACTAACTATAACTTTTTATCTTTTAGACAGCAACTTCCCATTTCACATTCTCTCCAACCCTTGGCAGCCACTATTCTAGTCTCTGTTTCTTTGAGTGTGACTACTTTAGATACTTCTTATAAATGGTTATAATCTTCTACAACAGTGCTAAAGAGTATATAATGGGGAAAGAACAGTCTCTTCAATAAATAGTGATGGGCAAACTGAATATCTATTAATATATGTGAAAGAATGAAAGTGGACCCTTCTTTTACAACGCATGCAAAGTCAACTCAGAACAGATTAAACATTTAAACATAAGACCTGAAACTGTAAAACTCCTAGAAAAAAATGTAGAGGAAAATCTTCATAGATTAGTCTTGGCAATGACAACAAAAGCATTAGCACAGAAAGCAAAGTTAGAAAAGTTGAGACTATACCAAACTAAACAGCTTCTGCACAGCAAAGAAAGCAATTACAGAGTGAAAAGGCAACCTACAGAATGGGAGAAAATATTTGAAAACCATTTATCTGCTCAGAGATTCATATTTAAAACATATAAGAGTACAATTCAATAGCAAAAACTCCTAATAATCCTATCAAAAAATGGACAAAATCTTGAATAGACATTTTTCTGAAGAGATCATATAAATGGCCAATATATACAGATGGTACGTGAATAGATTATCAGTCATCAGGGAAATGCAAATCAAAACCACAATGAAATATCACTTCACTCCTCTTAGGGTGGCTACTGTAAAAAATTTAATAACAGCAAGTATTGGCAAGAACGCATAGAAATTTGAACTTTTGGACATTATTGGTGGTGTCTCTAAAATTGTGCAGCCAGTATGGAAAAGAGCATGGCAGTTCCCCCAAAATTGAAAATAAAACTGCCGTATGATACAGCAACCCCTTCTCTGGGTATGTATCCAAACTAAATAGAGTCAGGACCTTGAAGAGATAATCTGTACTACAGTGATTTGAAATTGCAGCATAATTCACATTAACCAAGATATGGCAGTGTTGTAAATGTCTGTCAACATATAGCTGAATAAAGAAAATGTATATGCACTCAGTGGATTATTAATCTTCGAAAAAGAAGAAAATTCTGACATATGCAACAATATGGATGAACTTGGAGAATATTATACTAGGTGGAATAAATATTTCATAGAAGAATAAAAATTATTTTAAAGAATTACTCCTGTTGGTAGAGATAAGGATCCTATTTGATGCTTAAACATAGGAAGTAAAATCAATAAATAATTTATTGAATAATGAAAAATTTTTTATCAGAGTCATATACCACCTGTATTTATTCCCCCAGGATACCATTAGTCACTAGGATAGTGTGTAATAGGAGTATACAGAGAAAAAATTCCACAAGTTAATTTCCATAGGAAAATGCAGTCAAAATTGTGCTGCATAAAATGGGAGACTAAGAAGCCAAAATATTTTTAAGAACACTTAATATGATAAAGTAAATTTTTCTTTGTTTTGTTTTTGTCTGTCTTAATGGCAAATTGGGAAAATACTTTTTAAAAAGAAAGGTGTTTAAAGGATTAAAAAGCTGTTCTGAAATTTTGGGAGTGAGACACATGAAAAAAAGTGAGAGTTAAACATGTCAAGTTTTTTTCATATACATATTTGTGTTTCTTGTTTTTTAATCTTTTACTTTTTTTTTTTTTACATGTTTATATTCTGGCAAACGTCCTGGTTAATAACCTAGTGCTTTTTGCTAGGAAGATAGTTTCTATGTGTAGAATGTTTTCAGCAGAATAGACCTGGTTGTCTGAATCTCTTGCTGTCAAAGACCTGGAGTCTAAGAACTTACACAACATAGATTTTTGGAAAATATGCTAGTTATGTAAATATCTCAGTTTAAAATGGTAATGTTCCATGATATAAATGGTTTCTGTGTAAATAAGATGACTACACATCTCACTCAGAAACCTCATGTGTTAACCTAGGCCAGAGTTGCTCCATGGGAGAAGAAAAATCACTGTGGAACTATGTAGGGGATCCTGGACTTGGCCATTTCATTTGTGTCCCAAAATTTTTGTATCCTTAAAAATTACTGATAAACCTTGACACAATATCCCTGATGTATGGGAGGAGTCTGATTTAGAAATCTGATCTATTGTGAATTCTCCAGTTGCTATGGTAAGCATCATTGTCTTTTATGCATATGAGTCATAATTGCTATAATAGATTTTAGCAAAAATATAAAGAGAAAATGATAAAACACTGTAAGGACTTAATGTCAAGATGACTGTTTAGAATGCCTAGACCCTTAGTTTTAAAATGTAGAAATTTCAGAAAGATTATGAAGACAGGATTTGAAGAGTGAAGGGTAAAGTTTACTGGTGATATTTGGAGAAGGTAGAGGAAATAGTCTTACTTGAAGAAAACTGGCAAAAATGATAAGAAGTATAATGTTAAAAGGGATATATGTGAATATTTCTATTTTTTTACTCTTTCTACAAGCTGTGGCAAAAATCTGACCTGTGAAGTATCAGGACCATTGTCCACATAAAATTTATCTCTCTATTCTCTGAGAGACCTTATCAGTATCTCTCAATAGGAGCAACTTATAAAATATTTTTTGATTTAGTAATATACAAGTTTGTAAAGAACACATTTTAGATAACAATACCTGTACCTGTCTTAACTCAGCTCCTCTATATTAAGGATGCCATAGTAATCCCTGAAATGTCGTTAGCATTTGGGGGAAAGATAAAGTCATAGTTCCAAATAGATTAATAGACTGTATTAAGCAGCAGAGAGATTCTCTCCATTGACACAGATGTTGAAAAATAACAAGTGTTCTTTCTTTGAGGTTTAATATTAAGAAGTTTGGTCAAAATGTTTCTTTAGGTTACAATGAAAATTTTAAAGGTTATTTGATATATCCAGAATTATTTTATCTTCCATTTTCAGAACTTGCTTTCTATATTAGAGTTAATGGAGCAAATCAGACTTCCTGAGACAGTAACTGAGAAAGAAATTACTTCTGAACCATACTTATTAAGGCCACAGGAAAAAAACCAAGTACAGTTTCTTCACATCACAGTAGATGAAATATGAAATCCTAATTAAAAATTTTTAAATGCTTTTTGTATTTTCTTTTATGATATGTGATACTAAAAAATGCAAAAATGCATGAGATAAATTTGATGTTTGAAAACAGATGTCAGTTGAACACTTTTCTTGTTTTAAGTGAAACAACCCAAGATGGTATTTGATTTGAATGATCATGAATAATTACATGATCATGTTAGATAGGGCTTATTAGTTAAATGTTAAGTAAAGATTTTTTTTTTTTTAGATTTTAGTTAAGGCAAATTCTGAAAAAGAGTAATATACAATTTTATCAGGTAATGATAACATCAAAGCAATAAAAACACATAACATTTAAAATGATATGTACTTTGTATAATTTTTAAATAATATATTCTAAAAATGCTGAGGTTATATAAATACCTTAGTTTAAAATGGTGATAGCCCATGGTATAAATGGCTCCTATGTGACTAAGGTAAATACATATCTCAGATGCAATTCAAAGTTTCCTAATTATTTCAAAATTAGGAATTAATGTCTTTTGTGTAAACAATAGCTTTTAAATGGTTTACTGACCATTAAAGTTCTGCTACTGATTATTTAAACTTGATGCTTGACATGAAAATGATAAACCAGGTGGTACCCTGGTTTTACTTTCTGAGCTTAATCAGTAATAAGGCATTTACTTGCTGAACATCATTAGAGTTTGATTCTGGTTGTAGGCAAATGTCCTACTGCCTTAACTGACAAAGATGTCCATGTCTAAATCACTAAAACCTGTAAATGTGTCACTTTACTTGTCGAAAATGCCTCTAAGATATAATTAAATTATAGACCTTAAAATAGGGAGAGTATACTATATTATCTGGGTGAGTCCAATCTAGTCTGATCTGATAAATTCTCAGATCCTAATCTTTATGCAAGATTATACATTGATACTTGTAACTGCATACAGACTCCATAAAACATGCACACTATGAGTGCAGACTTATTTGTGAAAAATCAGCAGAATGAGACTTTGTTGCATACAGATTTAAACATATTAATAGCATTTGAGAAACCAACTGACATTTAATTTAACACAACTCTGACTTCCCTGGTGGCTCAGACGTTAAGGCGTCTGCCTACAGTGCGGGAGACCTGTGTTCGATCCCTGGGTTGGGAAGATCCCCTGGAGAAGAAAATGGCAAACCACTCCAGTACTCTTGCCTGGAAAATTTTGTGGATGGAGGAGCCTGGTAGGCTGCAGTCCATGGGGTCGCAAAGACTCGCAGAGTCAGACATGACTGAGCTACTTCACTTTCTTTCTTTCTGACTCCTCTGTCCAATAAAGAACATTCTAGTGGAAGAGTTTGAAAGAATGGAGAACAACATGATTGGCTAAAATTGGTAAGGACAGAGGAATTTGTGCTGGAGGAAAGGACTAGAATTTGAACAAGCAAGAAATATGGCAAACTGTAAGGAGTGGATTTGAAAGACAGATGAGGGAATATGGGGGATGGAAGGAAGATTTGAGAGGGTTCTTATGTTGGAGCCATGAGATATTTTGTGATGGAAAATTTGACCAAGCTTTTCTTTAGCTTATGAATATAATATTTTCTTTGTATTTTTAATGAGAATATTTAACTTTCAATTATGCTCAAGTATGGGGGTACATATTTTAAATTTGATCAGTCTAAAACAGCCATTTTATCCCAGCTTCATACCAGTATACAATAGAATATTTAGGAATATTTAGGAATGCACCGCTTCAGGAATCAGATTCTAAAAAACGTAAAGGAAATGTTTATACTATCTGTTGGGATGTATGTGATGCCTGTATGTATTATTCTTTTTTATTTTACTTTTTCTCCTCCCTAAAGATGAACTATATAATAATGCTCAAAGCAATTCAATTTGAAAAGGATTAGGCAAGAGAGACAGATCAAAGGTAAAAGACATTTAAGAAATGTGATCTTTATAAATCAAAATTAATATTCAAGTTTTCAAAATTTCCTCATTTCTCTTTAAAAAGAGCAGAATGTCATTTGCCTAAGGCAGTCCACAATTTTGGTGACATATCCATAATGGACAGGTTCTTCTGTAAAATGAATGCAGAGACCATGTCTAAATCTGTTTCTACATCATCAATACCACCATCCAACCACTTCTAATCTCTGCTAATGTCTTTCATATAATCACTGAGTTTTTTTTTTCTATTGAATTTAACTGAATTGATTTGAAGGCATTCACCTTGACATCTTTCTGCAGGAAAATGGAAGTTTGCCTTATCTGAAACACTTGACTTACTACATAAAATGTTTCACATGCTTCTTATCCTTTAACCAAGTGGGCAGCAGAAAAGACACTTTACTCTATAAATCTTGCCTGCTTAGGAAATAGCCATAATAATGTGTTTGGGGTAAGAAACAAAGGAAGACTTTTGTTTCATTAACCTTCTTGCTTGTTGCACACTTAAGGGATTCAGCATAAATACTGTAATAAAGTTATAGGTGATTCTCCCTCTTGTACTATGCTTGACATAGAGTTGGCAAAGTTGTCACTGCTATTGCTGTTGATCCTCTTGTTATTATTAATTCTATGGTATACAACATTTTAAAAATTTTGGCAAAAATATCTCATCTAGAATAATTCTATTCCCAAACAATAGTCTCTTTAGATGATTATGTAATCCGTGTATTTGTCCTTACTATGTAAAAAGTGAAGTGTTCTTAATAAATAGACTAGAATTACCCTATGTAGACTTAATCAACTATGATGTTTCTCTAAGGGATATATTGATTTTAGATAATTATAGGAACATGTCCTCATGTAAATTTTTCCAGATATGTCATTATGCTGGGTAGAGAAAAAGAAAATAGAGGGTAAGTGATTATTCAGTCCTCAAAAGGACATGGTAAACATTTAAACTGGTTGTATGGAACATCAAATGGTACAGTGAAACCTTAAGTATAGACTACAAATATATGTATATTCACATATGATAACTCATTTAATCTTTATAGCAATAATATGTTCATTTATATTTTTTTTATAAAAGATTACTGAGCTTAAGTATATTAAGCAACATGCCCAAGTGTAGAGTCAGTTCAGGACATTATAACAAAGTGCCATAGACAGAGGGGCTTATATTCAATAGAAATTAATTTCTCATAGTTCTATAGACTGGAAGTCTGAATTCAGGTTGCCAGTATTTTTGAGTTGGGGTGAGTGTCCTCTTCCAGATTGCAAACTGGCAACTTCTTGGATCCTCATGTGGTAGAAAGAGTGAAGGATCTCTTTAGGCTCTCATTTAAAAGGGCACTAATCTCAGTCACAAGGGTGTAGTCCTCATGACCTAACTACTTATGAAAGGGCCCCACTTCCTAGTACCATATTAGAGACTAAGTTTTCAACATATAAACTGAGGGAGAAGGGACAACACCACTCAGTCTAGCACCAAGGTTTCAGGTCGTACAAAGCAACATTATTAGTTTAACTCAATCTGTTTCTGATCTTAAAACTCATGCCTTGTTTTTTTTTTTTTTTTACCATGCTCTTATTTTTGAAAATAAAAATACCATTCCCTGGAAAGAAGGATAAATCAAAGTGCAGCTTTACAGTTCACAAAGTAATGTAGAGTTGTACTGCTGATCAAAGAGAAATAATGGCTAAGAGAGAAGAGATGTGATACTTAAGATTCTGAGCATCAGCATTTTGGGAGGGTGTTGATCTTATTATCTAAATAACTTCAAAAATTTTCTATTTGAACATACTGAATTAAGGAAATTCAGCTTAAATTTTTCTGTACAGCAGTATATTTGTTATAATTGTTAACCAATATTGGTAGATTATCACTAACTAAAATCTGTATTTCATTTCATATTTCTTTAGCTTTTACCTATTTTTATTTTCCATTCTAGGATCCCATCTAGGAAGCACATTTTATTTAGTTGACAACTAATAAACTGTCCTCTTGGCAGTGACAGTTTCTCAGAGTTTCCTTGTTTTTGATAACCTTAACAGTGTTGAGGAATGATATCTGGATATTTGTACACTATTCCACTATTGGGATTGTCAGATGTTTTAGTCAAGATTAGATTAAGGTTATGTATTCTTGGAAACAATACCACAGAGGTAAAATGTTACTTTTTCATAGAAAGAGAACACACTAACTTGTAACTTATCACAATGGATATTAACCTTTATTACCTGATTGAGGTAGTGTTTGAAAAAAAATATGCTTTTTTGCCAGCCCCCCACCCCTGCCTTTCTTTTCCATACTGTATATTTAGAAGGAACTGTACACAGCCCACTATTAAGTTGTGGGAAGTTTTCCTTAACAACTTTGAGAGTAAAGTATCTACAATAATTATTTGGAATTCTATCTCATGGGAATTTTGTCTCTTCTCCCTTATTTTTTATTCAATTATTTATTTATATCACTATGAACTCATAAATATTTATACTTTGGATTATAGTTGATTACTAATTTATCTATATTGTTCTTGTTGAGTCGTTAAGTCATGTCTGACTCATTGCAACACTATGGACTGCAGCACAACAGCCTACCCTGGTCTTCAGTATCTCCTGGAGTTTGCTCAAATTCATGTTCAATGAGTCGGTGATGCCATCTAACCATCTCATCCACTGCTGCCTGCTTCTCCTCCTGCCTTCAGTCTTTCCCAACATCAGGGTCTTTTCCAATGAGTCAGCTCTTCGCATGAGGTGGCCAAAGCACTAGATCTTCAGCTTCAGCTTCAGTCCTTCCAAAGAATATTCAGAGTTGATTTCCTTTAGGATTGACGGATTTGATCTCCCTGCTGTCCAAGGGACTCTCAAGAGTCTTCTCCAGCACCATGATTCAAAAGCATCAATTCTTTGGTGCTCAGCTTTCTTCATGGTCCAACTCTCACACCCATACGTGACTACTAGAAAATCCATAGCTTTGATTATATGGACCTTTGTTGGCAGTGATGTCTGCACTGTCTAAGTGTGTTATAGCTTTCCATCCAAGGAGCAAGTGTGTTTTAATTTCAGGCTGCACATACCATCTGCAGTGATTTTGGAGCCCAAGAAAATAAAATCTGTCACTGCTTGCACTTTTTCTCCTTCTATTAATATTTGCCAGGAAGTGATGAAACTGGATGCCATGATTTATTTATTTATTTATTTATTTTTGAATGTTGAGTTTTAAGCCAGCTTTTTCACTCTCCTCTTCCAGCCTCATCAAGAGACTCTTTAGTTCCTCTTCAATTTCTGCCACTAGACTGGTATCATCTGCATATGTGAGGCTGTTGGTATTTCTCTTGGCAACCTTGATTCTAGCTTGTGTTTCATCCAGGCCAGGATTTCACATGATGTACTCTGCATAGAGGGCTTCCCAGGTGGCTTAGTGGGTGAAGAATCCACGTGCAATGCAGGAAGTGCAGGAGGTGCTGGCTCGATTCCTGGGCCAAGATCCCCTGGAGGAGGGCATGGCACCCCACTCCAGTACTCTTGTCTGGGGATTCCCATGGGCAGCGGAGCCCGGTGGGCTGTGGTCCACAGGGTCACAAAGAGTCATACATGAGTGAAACAACTGCGCACGCACTCTGTGTGGAAGTTAAATGACCAGGGTGACAATATACAGTCTTGTCATACTCCTTTACCAAATTTGAACGAGTCCATTGTTTCATGTTCAGTTCTAACTATGTTTCTTGACTCACATACAGGTTTCTCAGGAGACAGGTAAGGTGATCTGGTATTCCCATCTCAATTTTCCACGGTTCATTGTGATAGACACAGTTAAAAGCTTTAGCACAGTCAATGAAGCAGATGTTTTTCTCTATGATCCAATAAATGTTGGCAATTTGACCTCTGGTTCCTGTGCCTTTTCTAAATCTATATATCTATCATCTACCTCAAATTGCTCTAGTTTTATTTGAGTGCTAGATGTGTTTATTACAATTGGGCTGTCATTATTTCTAGGTCCTCCCTGCTAGGACATATATGTATGTATACTAACTCATGTATATATAGGTATCTGTAAATATTTATATATGTGATCATCTTCATCTATATTAAGATAAATGTGAGTTCATTAATGACACCCCCAACTCTAATGCATTACCATAGGGGATCATTCTAGCTTCCCTCTGGTTTATCCATAACCTCCAACTCTAAAAATGAGATGTCTGATTCTCACCATCAATCATCCATTTATATATTTTAATTCCAGTATACACATATAGAACAGAAATGAATTCATACTCCCATGGAAAATAACTTTATCAACCAAAGGGCAATGCTCGAATGCAGCTCCATATGGATTTAGTCTTATAGATCTTTGCATTTCCAGAGTTACTTAGGTCAGCACATTTTTTTCTCCCATCTCTTTCAGTGAGGTTATTCTTAAGACTGTCATATGATTATATCTCTTTTTACAATTTACATTCCATCGTGGAATCTCCTGACTTTTAAAATATTTTTAATTGCCTACATCAAGGTTCTCCTTTCTGTTTTCATCATTATAGTAAAAGAAGAGTTCTGCCATCCTAAAGAAAATCTCCACTGCTTCACCAGTTCATTTTCCTTTCTTCTAGAATGCCTGAAAATCACCAATCAATATTTCTGCCTTTTATAAATGTCACATGATTGAAATAATACAGTATATATAGTATTCAGTGTTTTTAAATTGGCTCTGTATACTTAGTTATATGCATTTAAAATTCATCTTATATATTTCAGAGACTTGTTGGATCATTAATTTTTACTGCTGAAGAATAATTCAATGTATAGATATACAATTGCTTGTTTTTCCATTCACTTATGTAAAGATATTTTGGTTGCTTTAAGTTTTTGGAAATAGTGATTCGAGATGCTAAAAATGTTTGCATGCAGGTTTTTTAATGACCATAAATTGTCAAATCTAGGAGCATAATTATGAGATAATATAGTAAGACTATGTTTAATTGTGTTACAAATTGCCAGATTGTCTTCCAAAGTGACTATGTCATTTTGCATTCACAGCATAAATGAAAATCCCTTTTTCTCTTTATGTGTGTATGTGCTCAGTACTCAGTCATGTCCAACTCTTTGTGACCCCATGGGCTATAGCCTGCTAGGCCCCTCTGTCCATGGAATTTTACTTGCCAGCAATTTGTATTAAAAGTTTTTTTTCCCCTTCTTTTATCATTGTCATAAGTGTGTAGTGGTATTTCACTGTTATCCTAATTCAAAATTCTCTGATGACAATAGATATTGAGCGTTTTTTCCCATATACTTATTTGTCATCTATATACCTTCTTGGCCACATCTTTTTACTATTTTTAAATTAGGTATTTTATTTATTGTTTAGTTTTTAAAATTATTTGTGTATTTTGGATACACGTCCTATTGCAAACATCTGTTTTACCAGTATTTTCTCCCAGTCCCTCGGCTTATCTTCTCATTTTCTTAACAATGTCTTTCACACACCAGAAAAGTTAACAAAGTCTAACACCCACTTTTAAAAAAATTAGTTGATGTGTAATTATGGCTAATAATATCTATCTTGTTGAATACTTCACGTGAACTTGTGAAGTTAGATTTATACTTAAGTATATCATTTTTGGTATTATTATATAGCTTTTTAACTCTTTTTTATACTTTAATTTTTTGTTACTGGTGTATCAGGGAAGTAATTGATCTGTACAATAAATGTTTGCCCTCTTTCCTTCTTATACGCTAGTTTGTTTCTAGGTGTTTTATTTTTGTTGTTTCTTTGGGATTTTCTAAATAGACAATTATGTCTTTTGTGAATAGACAGTTTTACTTCTTCCCATCCAATCTATGTGCTTTGTTTTCTTGTTCTGTCGTACTATCTAGGAAGTCCAGGAAAATATTGAATAGAAGTGGTGAGAGAGATAGCATCTTTGTCTTATTTTCAGTTTTAGGGAGGAAGCTTCAAAGTTTCTCATTAATTACGCTCCAAACTTTTTTGAGGGGGAGGTTGGATATAGCTGTTCTTTGTCAAATAGAGAAAGTTCAACTCTGTTTCTGGTTTGGCAAACGTTTTCCCCATGATTGAATATTGAGGTTTTACAATGCATTTTTCTGCATCAATTAATATGATCATATAATTTCTCTTTTTATCTTTTGATTTGGTGGATAACATGGATTGGTTTTCAAATACTGAACCTGCTTCTCAAATGTGAAGATAAATTCCCACTTGGTTATGGTATATAAAAATCTTTACATACATTACTGTCTTTGTTTTGCCAATTTTTCTTTGGGATAAATGCAGCTTTATTCATGAAAGATAATTGGCCTGTAATTTTCCTTTCTTATAAGACTTTATCTGTTTTTATTATTAAGGTAATGTTTTCATACAATGAGTTAGGGAGTGTTTTCTCTTCTATTTTCTGGAAGAAATTGTGGAAAATTAGTACTTTTTTCTTAAAAATTTGGTAACTTTCTTCATTGAAAACATCTGAAGCTGGTGCTTTCTTTCTAGGAAAGTATTTAATCAATTCTATAGTAACTACAGACTTATTCAGATTGTCTGTTTCTACTTGTATGAGTTTTGGTTTTTGGGAATCTTTCATAATGGTGATACATTTTATTTACTGTCACATTTATGGGCATAGATTTGTTCATAATTTCTTTTTAATGTTCCTGGGGTCAGTAGTGAGGCACCTCTTTCATTTCTGATATGATTCTGATAACTTGTGTCTTTTGTTAACTTGACTAGAGATTTATTAATTTTATTGAAGCTGTCAAAGAATAAGCTTTTGGTTTTAATGATATTCTCTATCATTCTTCTGTTTTCAATTTAATTCATTTCTAATTTTTATTATTTATTTTGTCTTGCTTGGTTTGGCCATAAATTTCTCTTCTTCTGTTAGTTTCTAAGATCAAGGATCAGCTTGTTAATTTTAGATTTTCTTTCTTTTATTAGTATATGCATTTAATGCTATAAATTTCTCTCTAAGCACTGATTTTGCTGTATCTAATAAATTTTAATGTTGTTAATTTTAGTTTAGTTTAAAATATTTTTAAAGTCTTTCTTAAGACTCCTACCCATTGTTATTTATAAATGTGCCAGTTAATTTGAAAAATTCCCTATCTGTATTTTTCTTGGTTTTCCCTGAGTTTCCTATATCTGTGGTTTGGTGAATAATTTTGGAAAATTCATTGCCATTATTACGTCAAATATTTCTTTTACTCCACTTCTTCTCCATTTGGTATTCCAACCATGTAAATGTTACACCTTTTGAAAGTACCCCACAGTTTTTGAAAGTTTTTTGTTTCTTTTTCCACTTTGTTCTCTTTGCATTTTATTTTCATGTTTTTACTAACCTATCTTCAGTATCACTGATACTTTCCTCATCTACGACCAAACGTACTTTGAGGCCATAGTCATCATCCTTCATTTCTGCTATAGTGTGTTTGATTTCTAGAATTTCTTTCTTACAGGCTCTATTTCCCCTTCTGTTCTTGCATATTTCTGTCTTTTACCCATAAGTATTCTTTACATAGTAGTCACAGTTATATTAAATTCTTTGTCTGATAATTCTGACATCTTTGTCCAGTATATGAATCTGGTTCTTAGGCTTGCTGTGTCTTATGCTTGCTTTTACATTGTGTTTTTCGCATATCTTATAAATTTTTTCTTGAAAGCTGTATTGTGTTATATCCGACAGTAGCAAGTGATAAGTAAGTAGATTTTCAGTGTGAGGATTTAGATTAATCTGGCTAGGAGTGGGCTGTGTTTAACATTTACATTAGCTGAATGTAAAAAAAAGCTTTAAATTACTCTAGTTTCTTTACTTTAGTCTCTTCTTTTGGCTTGGGGCTTCACTGAGAACTTCTCCTCAGAGTCTATATCTTGCAGCTCTTCTTCTATAGCCCGTTGTTTCTATACTGAGTCTTGTTGTAGTCATAAAGTAAAGGGGAAGAATACTTTTCTATAATCTTATTTTTACATCTCAGATATTTTGTAATCTTCTCCTTTTCCCACAGGTAACCATAAGTTTGTTTTCTACATATGTGACTCTTTATGTGGGATCTTAAATTTGCTATTTTAATATGAGTACTTAATTCAAAAGGTAATGTAAATATGAAAATTGTTGAGAATTATATATTTATATAAAGCATATTAAATTCTCTAAAAGTAATGATGAATGTAAAGCTTTTGTCTTTAAATAGGAAAAATCTGATTGTTGAGCATGCTTAATTTCTTGGAACTTACAGGAATATTTTGGAATGGACCATAATTGTAGCAAATACAATTTTAGTTAGATGCAATTTGCATTAATTGAGCTACCTGCATTTTAATTATTTCTATAGTAGTAATTAAATATGTCTTACTTTTCTGCCAATGTATTATTTTCAGATGGGATTTCCTTCCAAATAAATCCTCTGAGGTATTTATTTGCACATAATTCACTGTGGGAGGTATTCAAATGCATACTGACATTATGAATACATATCTTTTAATTCAGATGCGATATTCAGTTAATTATTTTTTTAAAGTATCACTGAAAGCAGAAGATGTGAAAATTGTCTCTCTTGACATTTAGTAAAAAATGCAAAGTACTGAAAAGCATTCATAGGTAAACAATAAATGTGTAACTCTGTAAGTCAAAATTCCGTATCTCTTTGTGGAAATCCTGCCAAATCAGTTCAGTATATAATGTTAAAAGTTTATATTTGTACTTCATAGAAGGCAGTCTGTATATATTGAAGTGTGTGTGTGTTTGTAGAGAAGTATGGAGGGAAATATACAGGAGGGGACTTTATGTTTAACAGATTAGTACTTTGTAACAGAGTACCAAATATGCTATATAAGTTTACACTGTTTAAGAAACTCGTTTTTCGTATAATAGTGTCTTGATCTGGTTTTATAGCTTTAAACAATATGGTTATAAGTCCCTTGCAGAAATGTGTCAAAATATTTACTTCTTATTTAAATATTAATCTCATATTTCAACCAGTTAGAACTGGACATGGAACAACAGACTGGTTCCAAGTCAGGAAAGGAGAATGTCAAGGCTGTATGTTGTCACCATGCTTATTAAGTTATATGCAGAGTACACCATGCAAAATGTCAGGCTGGATGAAGCACAAGCTGGAATCAAGATTGCTGAGAGAAATATCAATAACCTCAAATATGCAGATGACACCACCCTTATGGCAGGAAGCGAAGAAGAACTAAAGAGCCTCTTGATGAAAGTGAAAGAGGAGAGTGAAAAAGTTGGCTTAAAGCTCAACATTCAGAAAACTAAGATCATGGCATCTAGTCCCATCACTTCATGGCAAATAGATGGGGAAATAGTGGAAACTGACAGACTTTATTTTGGGGGGCTCCCAAATCACTGCAGATGGTGACTGTAGCCATGAAATTAAAAGACACTTGCTCCTGGAAGGAAAGCTATGACAAACCTAGAGAGCATATTAAAAAACAACATTCATTTGCCAACAAATATTCATCCAGTCAAAGCTATGGTTTTTTTAGCAGTCGTGTATGGCTGTGAGAGTTGGACTATAAAGAAAGCTGAGCGCCAAAGTATTGATGCTTTCAAACTGTGGCGTTGGAGAAGACTCTTTGAGAGTCCCTGAGACAGCAAGGATATCCAACCAGACCATCCTAAAGGAAATCAGTCCTGACTATTCATTGGAAGGATTAATGCTGAAGCTGAAACTCCAATACTTTGGCCACCTGATGTGAAGAATTGACTCACTGGATAAGACCAGGATGCTGGGAAGGATTGAAGGTAGGAGAAGAGGGCAACAGAGGACAAGATGGCTGGATGGTGTCACCGACTTGATGGACATGACTTTGAGTAAGCCCCAGGAGTTGGTGATGGACAGTGAATCCTGGCGTGCTGCAACCCATGGGGTCGCAAAGATACGGACACGACTGAGCGACTAAACTGAACTGAAATTGCGTATAGTGTAGAAAAACGAAAGTGTCCAACACTCATCAAGAGAATGTGAAAAATTTAAGAAAACTTTTCCAGTACTTTTGCCTGGAAAATCCCATGGATGGAGGAGCCTGGTAGGCTACAGTCCATGGGGTCACGAAGAGTCGGACACGAC
This sequence comes from Cervus canadensis, assembly GCF_019320065.1. Lineage (NCBI taxonomy): Eukaryota > Metazoa > Chordata > Mammalia > Artiodactyla > Cervidae > Cervus > Cervus canadensis. The sequence goes on along the minus strand of NC_057397.1, from coordinate 50,448,663 downwards.
TGAGTGACTTCACTTTGACTTTTCACTATCATGCATTGGAGAAGGAAATGGCAACCCACTCCAGTATTCTTGCCTGGAAGAATCCCAGGGACAAAGGAGCGTGGTGGGTTGCCGTCTATGGGGTCACATAGGGTCCGACACGACTCTCAGGACTTAGCAGCAGTAGCATAACAATTGTATTCAATTGAAAAGCAATATCAAAAATTCAGATACTTCACTACAAAGCACTAAGTCAAAGTTAAGAGAAATACTCTTCTTAACCCATCAAGAAACAAGTAATTCTAAGCAGATGTAAAATTTTCTTCAATTCAAAAAAAAAAAGAAAGGGAAACATTTTCTCAATCATATAATAACTTGAAAGACAAACAATAAAGCTACATATGAATGCTGTGTGTATCTACATGTGTAAAATGTTAATAAGAAATAATTAATCTGCTTTATAATTACATCTATTTATTTACCAAAACGGGTATATTGATATATTAATTAATTCTGAAGTAGTAGTGTATAAGAAATTTTTAAAAAATATTCCACTTAATTTATTTTTTTCAGAAAATCTATTAACTTACAAGTTTTCCTGTATCTTGAGTTACTCTAGACTCAATTGCACGTTTTGATTTTTAAGGTTTTTGCCACATTACCATCAATATGATTTTTAAAATCACACAGATACTATAAATCAAATGAGGAAAATATCAAGCAAAAATTTTGATGACATAAGGGACTTTAACATTGTTTAATCATTAAACGTAATAAGGAAGTAGATATTATTAGAGCAGCTTTGATTCCAGTTCCCTACAAATTAGGCAGAGATCTCAAAAGAGAAGCTTCATTCCCTATTGAGACTGAATCTACATCTAAGCATTAGCAGAAAGAGAACAATAATATAAAAAGATGAATACTTTCTGCTTGATGTCAAAAGTTGAAATACTACATTAGTTCCCATTTATGTAGGTTTTTATAAAAACAATGACATTTTTATTTCTCTGTGCTTTTATGGACTTTGTTGGTGAAATTCCATCTTGATGGAACAATAGATCTAATTATTTTATAGTAAGATTTCAATAATGACAAGAACAGTATGTGGCATTTATTGGCATATCATTTACTATCTTTTTTTTGTTGTTGTTGAATTTGATAGTAGGAACTTAAAATAATGAACTCTTTTTTGTTGAAATGGTACCAAAATTTATAGTATTTTCTATATTTTACCATTCTGTTTTTTCATTAATTCCCCAATTTTGCTGTTTAAAAAGTGAAAATATGTTGTACTATTTTTTACTTTTGCTTGACAACTATTACACATTATTATATTTTGGAAAAATCTCTATACTCCAAATATATTTGTACTTTCCTTCAGAACTGAATTGAATGTTTATAACAGCAGAAAGATATTCATTCCTCAGTGATTAAAAACTTCTGATCTTTTTATCATATAGGCTATCAAGCAGTACTCTCTGGTGGTCATTCTAGCCTTACTTACATTTACTTACTTACATTTACTATAAGGCAAAAGTCAGATTAGGGCTTCCCTAGTGGTTCAGATAGTAAAGAATCTCTGGGTTGGGAAAATCCCCTAGAGAAGGAAATGGCTCTCCACTCCAGTATTCTTGCCTGGAAAATCCCATGAACAGAGGAGCCTATTGGGCCACAATCCATGGAGGCACAAAGGGTCAGACATTTCTGAGAGACTAAGCACTACAATGACGAAAAGCCAGATTAGTTAGGATTTTAAAATGGAAAGTGAACAGAAGATGCTTGGAGATGGATAGATTTCACTGCTTGCATGTCTCTATTTATTCTGCATCCCTATCTTTGAACTTCAACTCTTTCTAGTGTTCTAATTAAGAGTAATATTTTGTGTTGTTACCATAAGAGACTAAAGGAAAATTTGTTCCCTGGTATTAGTGTTGGGAGCACAGAGAGTTGCTTGCTTTTGGCTGCTACTGTTTTCCTGGCAGATAAATGAAAATAAGTTCAACTTTGATATATGGCATAGACTCACATATTTAATACCTCATAATTACAATACAGAGTCATATTATAGCTCCAGTTATTTATTTATTTTTTCACCAGTTGGAATGACAAAGTAGTCTCTCAAGGCTCTTTTGTTATCTGCTATATATACAACATATTTCACTTTATTTAGTGATGACATAAAATGTTCCCTACAGTGCTTGTTCTTTTGAAAAAGAGTTCAATATCTACTATGAGACTATACAAAATATTAATTTATTAAAATATATAAAAGAATACTAGGCTTTCATTTGAGTCTATAGGGGAAAACAATTTTTATGTTACAAACTGACAAAATAATCTCTTACTTAGCCAAATAGAATCATGATTTATTTTTGCTTCTTTTTGTAGCATTTTATTTTTCTGTTGATTCCCTCTTAATATTAAGGTAAATATAATACGTGTGTGACAAATAAGGTATATAATAATATGAAAAATATGACATTATATTCATTTTTCAAAACTGCTTCCTCTCTTCAAACAACACTTGGATTCATTATTAGAAAAGCATAATATTCTATTTTACATATTATATAGAATCCAGATAATATTTAAGACACTTTCTTAAGCAGGAACATATATTATTAGTTCAGTTCATAACTCAGTACTATTGGAAAAAAATGGCACTGTGGAAAAGTGAAAACATAGACAATCAGCCTTGCATCTGTGAGAACCTGAGCAGGCAAGGGTTTCCTGCTTCTTCCACCGAGACCTCTGCTTTGTATCAATTCAGGATTCTGAGAGTGAGTGGGTTTCCAGTCCTGCTCACGGGGGCAGAAAGCTTTTGCTTCTAGCTCTCCCTCAGAGACACTTGCTATGGACTAGTTTGTGTCTCCCTAAAATTCACATGATGAAGCTGTAACCCCTAACATGATAGTATTTGTAGATGGGCCTGTGAGAGATAGTTAGGTTTAGATGAGATCATGAGAGCAGAGTCCTCAAAATGGGCTTAATGCCCTTATAGGAAGAAGAGACATCACAGCACTATCTCTGTCTCTCTTTCTCCTCCCGACCCACCTGGAAGAAAGGCCTCACTAGAACTAGACCATGCCAGCACCCAGATATCAGACTTCCAGCCTCCAGAACTCTGAGAAAATACATTTCTATTAACTACGCCACTCAGTTTATGGCATTTTGTCTTTTGTTTTAGAAGCATTGTATGATGCTCATTCTCATGAGCTAGAGTGGGAGAGTTTCTTCCCCCCTCCACACAGGTTTTGAAGATTCCAAGAAGGATATGGGATTTGTGCTTGAGTGCCACTGGGAAGGACTTCCACAGAGCCATGGTTTTTCTCCCCCTTTTCTTTGAGCATCAAGTAGAGCCCCACTGTCAAGAGCTTGTTGAGTATGGACTACATCTCGTGCCTAAGGGTAGCAGGGGTTATAAACTGTCACACTAGACCAGAGAAGTTCATAAAACATCAATGAAATGTGAGCAGGTATACACACACACATACACTCACCTTTGTGAGATACAACTCACACACTATAAAATTTACAGTTTAAAATGTAATGTTCTTTAGTATATTTGTATGATTATGCAACCACTGCCACTATCCAATTCTAGAACATTGTCATCACTCCACGCTATGGACTAAATTGTGCCTCCTGCCCAAATTCATGTGTTGAAGCCCTAATGCCAGCGTGACTGTATGTGGAGATGGGATCTTGGAAGATGAAGTTTAATGAAGTAAAAAGTGTGCGGCTCTAATCTGACAGAAATGTTGTCATTACAAAAAGAAGAGGTACCAGAGATCTCTCCATTCATGTACAGAGATGAGGCCATGTGATGACACAGTGAGGAGACAACTGTCCTCATCAATTCCTGTTGTGTAAGCCACCCATTCTGTAGTACTGTGTTATGGCAACAAGAGCTAACACACGCCATACACATACCCTATACCTATTAGCAATCACTCCCTATTCTCCCTCTGCCCAGTCCCTTGAAACCATTTAATTTCCAGATTTATCAATCCTGGAAATTTCACATATGTGAATTATGTAATGCATGTGGTTTTGCATCTCACTTTCTCACTGAGCATAATAATTTGAAAATTCATCCAGATTGTAACATGTATCATAACACAATTACTTTCCATGGCTGAAGAATATGCCATCTTGTTTTCCATTCATCACTTTATGGACATATGGGTGATATCTAAATTTTAAAGATTATTGTAACATTACTATGAATATTCATGTATGAGATTTTGTATGAATACATATTTTCAGTTTTATCAAGATATACTTAGGTTTGGAATTGCTGGATAACTCTGTGTCTAATGTTTTGAGGACCTGCCAAACAGTCTTCCACAGCAGCTGTACTATTTTCCATTCCCACCAGCAATGGATGAAGATTCCAAATTCTGCACATCCTTGCCAAAATGTACTTTTTGTTCATCTTTTTATCATAGCCATCCTAGTAAGTATGAAGTAGTACTCATTGCAGTTTTGGTTTGTATTTCCCTGATGATTAATGACATTGAGCTACTTTTAATGTCCTTAGTGGCTATTTGTATATTTCCTTTGGAGAAATATTTATTCAGATTTTTTGCTCCTTTTTATTTGAGTTTTTGACTTTTTACAGTTAAGTCATAAAGGCTCTTTGTATACTGTGGATAATAGACTTTAAATGATATATAATTTATAAATAATTTAATTCTCTCTGGTATTATTTTCATATAAATATTACATATACATATATTACAACTCCTCTCAACATAGCATTTTAATTTTTGATTTATCAAATAATATGTTTTAATAAATTAAAATAAGAAAACAAAATAATAGTTTATTTTCTTTACTCACAGATTTATCTTTTACCCTTAATCTCTTTCTGTTTATCCCAATTACCATTTAATGTCATTTTCTTCCAAACTGACTAACTTCTTTTAGCCTTTCTTATACTGAAAATTTGCTGTTGATTACTTTTTTGTTTTGGTTTTATCTCAATATGTCTTTATCTTGCCTTGACTTTTGTCATGTAGATTTATTAGATATTGAATATTGCTTGACAGTATTTTTTTATTACAGCACATGGAATACTTTGTTCTAATGTTTTTTGCCTTCTATTGTATCTTTACATACCTTTACATACCATCTTTTCCTCTTGTTGCTTTCAAGATTTTCTCTCTAGTTGTCACCCTTTCCTCTGAAGTGTCTGTGAGTATATATCTTTGTGTTTATTTTTGGGGGAGTATGTCAAGTTCTCGGGTCTGTAAATAAATGTGTGTGTGTGCTTAGGGGCTCAGTCATGTCCGACTGTTTGCAACCCCATGGACTGCAGCCCGCCAGGCTCCTCTGTCCATGCGGATTCTCCAGGCAAGAATACTGGAGTGGGTTGCCATGCCCTCCTCCAGGGGATCTTATCCAATTGAGGAATAGAACCCCGGGCTCCTTCATCACAGGCAGATTCTTTACCATCTGAGCCACTAGGGAAGCCTAGTGAAGTTTTCAGCCATTATTTATTTAAATATATTTATATATATTTTCTGTATATTTCTCTTTCTGAGATTCCCGCTACAGTGTTTCACCACATTATATGGACACACTGCACTCTTCACCACATCATATGGTCACACTGCACTCTGATGATGTTTTGTGTGTTTTTCTTATTTTATTTTTTGGCTCTTTAGATTGATTAATTTGTATAATCCCTTTTTTAGTTACTGTTTCTTCTTGCATCTCCAATCCTATACTATCATTTACCAAAATTTTTATTTCAGTAATTATAATTTTCAACTGTAGAAAGTCTACATTTTATAAGTTCTATCTCTCTGTGAAGTTATCAATCTATTTATTCACAAACGCAATATCATCCTTCGATTATTTGAACATACAATATTTTATTCCTTTTAATTTATTTATAATAGCTGCTTTGAAATCTGTGTCTGCTAAAACAAACATGTGGCTCCACTTGCTGTCGCTTTCTGCTTTTTATCTTATCATAGGTTAGTCACACATTTCCTGTGTATATCTAGTAGTATTTGGTTGAAAGCAAGCAATGTAGTAATATACTGTGGAGATTGAATTCTCTCAGACTCTTCTGATGATTGTGAGGATTTTGTATAACAGGGAGTTGTGTGGATGCAAGCTACAGTATGTGGCTTCTTACAATCTCTGCTCTCTTTTTAACTTTCCACTACTGCTTTTTAGATTGATCCTCTCTTGAGTTATCCCCTCCCCAGAAAAATTATCAGTCAATCAAGAATTGCAGAAGAGGATAAAGCTAACACCTTCTGTGGATCCTTAGTCTCTGACAATTCCCTAATCTCCTGCTGCTTACAAGATAGGATGGGCTTCCCAGGTGGCTCAGTGGTAAAGAATCTTTCTGTCAAACAGGAGACAGAAGTTCAATCCCTAAAAGTGAAGTTGCTTAGTCATGTCTGACTCTTTGAGACCCATGGACTGTAGCCTACCACGCTCCTAGGTCCATGGGATTTTCCAGGCAAGAGTACTAGAGTGGGTTGCCATTTCCTTCTCCAGAGGATCTTCCCGACCCAGGAATTGAACCTGGGTCTCCTGCATTGTAGGCAGACACTTTACTATCTGAGCCACCAGGGAAGCCAAGTAGTTTAATCCCTAGGTCGGGAAGGTTCCCTGAAGGAAATGGCAATCCACTCCAGTATTCTTGCGTGGGAAACCCCATGGACTGAGGATCCTGGCAAGCAAAAGTCCATGGGGTCACGAAAGACTCACGACTTCGTGACTAACATAACAACAACATAATAGGAGAGTCTAACGCTGTGGGTCCAGGATAGTTTTCTGCCCAACCTTGAGAAGTAGGCAGGTTTGTTTCTCCTAGTTACCCCCTACAGTGGGTCTTCATGTATGGAGGTTGACAGAATTTGTTGTCCTTCCACGTGGGGCTTAGGTCTTTAGTTTTTCAAAGTAGAAAGAACCAGGCAGGGTATACGTCTTTCCTGCAGCACTGTCACTCCCCTTCCCTATTCCTGCCTCAGCCAACGAAGTTTTCTCCGGACTCTCCCTGCCCCGAGTCTTTCTCATGAGAACTTAGTGAGGTCTGTGCAGAACAGCCTGCAAATACACTCAAAGGCCCCTGTGTTTGTGGTTCTGCTGGGTTCTGTACTTTCATGCTAGATCACAACTGGCCCCGTTAGCAACTCAGAAAACATTTTAGCAACTTCTTCCTACCTGTCTGACTGGAGGCCTTGTCTTCCTGCTGCTGTCAGCGGTTTGCAGTGCTTATTTGCGGTGCTGTCTTCTCTAAGCACACAGGCTGGTTGATTGTCATACGAACTCAGCTCTCTGCTAGGTTCAGAAAAAGTTATTATTTTGTAGATCACCCAGCTGTTTCTACTTGTCAGGGTGGGAGTGATGTTCTTTCCAGCTTCTACGTGCTAGGCAGAAAATGGAGGTGTTTGCTTTCAGCGGTTCTTGTAATGAAGATGTAGGAGCACAAGCTCTCTGCTTTTGCCTGTCTGTTAATGTCTGTATTTTACTTTCCTTTCAGAAGCAAATGTTACCTGTATATTTCAAACCTTGGTTGATAATTCTTCCTTTTCTTTTAATACATCAAAGATGCTTCTCCACTTTTCTTTGACTTGTGTATTTTCTGATGAGAAAACTGAGATTATTCTTTTTAATTGTTCCTTTGTATGCATTGCATCTTTCTTTTTATATTGGTGCTTTCAATATTTTTTATCACTGACTTTTATTAATTTTATTATAATATGACTGTGTGTGGTTTTCTTTGAGTTTATCTTACTTAGAGTTTGATGAATACTTGTTTCCAAAAACATTTTTCTTCAAACTTGGGAAATTTTTAGCTACTATTTCTTCATACATACAGTATTTTTTATATCCCCATTCCTTCTAGAAATACAATAGCCTTTATGTTAGTTGGCTTGATCCCTGGGATCAGGGATGGTTTGTACAAATTCTTTTTTTTTTTCTCTGTGGTTCAGTTTAGCTACGGTCGATCGCTGTCTTCAAGTTGAGTGTTGGTTTTTTTTTCCTCTTGCAACTCCTCATGAAATCTTAATTTCATGCAATAAATTCAGTCTTTTCAATTTCCATTTCTAGTAATTCCACCTGTTTCCTTTTCTCATCTTTTTATATTCATGTGTTCTTTTAAATTATTAAGCATATTTATAATAACTCCTTTAAGGTTATTGTATACTGATCTCATCTTCTGTCATTTTATTATCTATTTTTATTACCTTATAAAGTTCTCCTGATTATGAGTCAAATATATTGATTCTTTTACAAATAGTAATATATAATTAGATGACAGACATTATGATTGTTAAATTATTGAGGTTTGGATTTGTTTTTCTTCTTGTAAAATGACTGGCAAGTAATTTGCTAATCAGATTTATCTTTTGGAAGCCTGTTCATAAATTTTGTTAGAGATTTGTTTAGTCTTTACTCAGACTAATTTACCCATGTTACAGAAGCATGTTTCTTCCTAGTTTTCTACTGATGATCAGCTGTTCAACAGTATTGTTTCTGACTGTATGAATTCAAATTTCTCCCACCTTATGTGTGCTGTGAGAATTATTTATTATTGGCACCTACTTTTTGCTTCTTCTTGTTTGCATGTTTGTTTTTCTTGACCAGTGGCACATGCTTTATGCACGATCAGAGTAGTATTATGTAGAAGAATCCAGAAAATATTCTGCAGTTTTATAGCTCTTATCCTATATATCTCCTACATATTACGGTTTATGCCCACAATTTCTATAAACTCCCAAATTTTCAACTCCAATTTCTGTCTTCTTAGCTCTGAGACAAACATTGTCTACTTGAATATTTCATTCTGAACATTGGGCAGGGAGATATCCCCAGGTAAAGAGTTGGGGTGATATTGATATTCACCTCATTTATTCCCCTTGTTTCAGGAATTGTAGCTGTGTTCTACTGGTTGTCCAATAATTGAAATACCTGCTTAATATATTTTGTTCAGTTTTCTAGTTTTTATGGTGTATGGTAAATTTGGCCTCACTTACTTCATCATGGCCTAAAGCAGATATCCTCATAAGTTTTTGATTTAACAACTCTCTAAAGCTTTTAAAGTATGAATATTTTAAATTAAATAATTTTTCTTTATTGAAGTCAGTTATTGTGTTGGTCTCTTCTTATCTACTTTATCCTCCCCAAAGTGATGTCACAAATTCTTAGCCAAAGTCTCTAATTGGTTACTTTTCTTTTCAAATTCAATTGTATAAAGTTAAAACCTAAGATAGTTTTTTTTTTTTTTAGTAATATCAGACTGCATAAATGTGTTAGATTAAATATAATACTATAAAATGAATTGTCAATAAGTCTATAATAGTGTAATTGCTTGAATAGACAAAATTCTACCTAGAGTTTCAGATGTGCTCTCTTTCAGAAACAGGGTTGTGCAGATGCAATTAAATTAAGATGAGATCATACTAGATGAAAGCAGACTGTAAACCCAATGACTAATGTCCTTAAAAGAAGAAGGGACTAACAAAAATGAACAAATTCTGTCATGTGAGAACAAAGGCAAAGATTGGATTTATGCTGCCACAGCCGAAGGTACTCCAAGAATTGTCAGGGATGCCAGAAGCTAGGGAGAGGCTGGAAAGGATTCCTTTATAGCCCTATCAGAGAGAGCATAAGCCTGCTGACACCTGGATTTTGTTCTTCCAGCTTTGAGCAGTGTAAGAGAATACATTTCTCTAGTTGTCCACCATCAAGTTCTGAAAATTTTTTTATGGCAATCTTAGGAAGCTAATCAATTAAAGTACAGAAGTTTAAAATGTAGGAATTATTATTATGCCAACCTTATAATTAAGGAAACTGAAGGAAGGAAAGTTTAAGTAATTTTCCCAAGATCAATTGGCCAGAAAGTTTTGTAAAGACAAAGATAGATAAAAATACTACCCTTTTTTTATTATTGTTTCAGAACGATCAATGATTAGAACTACCTTTACTGTCTTTGTTAGAGGGAAGATTTCATATTCTAAACTATAAATATATTTCTAATGCAATCTGTTGGAACTAACATGGCTGTTTTACCTTTATCATGATCCATTTTACTTAATCTTTATTTGCAGGTCAGGGATAGAATTATAATTAGTCTATGCTAATGGTTATAAACAGGAAAAGCAGGGGTGGCAGGGAGAGAGAGAGATTAATTTTGACTGGTGATAAATATCCAGTAATCTTTTGAAAATTATATGGTATTCTTTACTCTTTAATACTTTCTTCTTCCATGAATATTTGTCTTGCAAACAGTGTTCACCTTTGGCATTGCTATTGTTATTTGCTCAAATAAGTAGACCACTATCCTTGATAAGGATAATAGTTAACCAACCTTGAATTTGATGAAGTCCTAAAGGTTTTTAACTAATAGGTAGTTTTCATTCAAATTTATTTTGATGGTGGTTTTTTAATAATATTTTCTGCAATGATTGTTCATATTTGAAATTTTGTCTACCAAATGTCTGCCAATGGTAGCAAAATGTCTACCAAAATGACTATAGAGATAGTATATAATTACTTTTGTTGGCATAATGCATTCTTCAGTTTATCCTCTAAAATTATGAATTTTATTTATTTCTCATTTATTTCTCAGTATGATATAGAGTTTTAATATTTTAAAAATATCAATCTAATGGGTATCACTTGTATTGACGATTTAACTTATCATTTATTCTTCTTCATGTTAGACAAAATTTACTGAACATTGGCTAAGAGGGCAGTATTGAAGGAAAATATGAAATACATCTTTTATCTGAATTTTATATACTTTACAGCTTTTTTTGTGACAACACTTATAAGATAGGCCGGCTATTTTTCTAGTTTTCAAGTGAGCCCAGGTAAAAAATTTTGATTAATTTGGATGCTCGAGTTTTGAATTGTACTTATATTCCAGTAAGGTCAGAGGATTTTGGAGATGCACTAGCTGACTTCCTATTAAAGTGAGCTTTGCATAATTCCCACTGACTTTTCCAAAAATCAACTTTATTTTTTCATCTTTCTGGTATCTGAAAAAATCCTAACTGAAGTATCAACTTGAAGAATGTGCTCTACTGGTGGTACATGATGGATTCATGTAACAAAAAGTTAGAGAACTACTGAAACTCAACATTTTTTTCTTAAAAAAATGAAATTTTATTATTCTAACTGGCAGTTTTATGACACTAATGACTTATTTCAGGATACAAGACATTTTTTTTTAATGTTGAATAAGACAAAAAACCTGTTTTTAGCAAGTTGCACTTATAAATGTTCCAACAGGGAAAAAACTGTCCATATTTTGAGATTGCATGCAAATACCTTAAAATAATAATTACCTGATTTAATAGTCCAGTAAAAATATGTGAAATTTATAGTAATTATGTGTATTATATTAGTGTTTATATATATATGTCAAGGTACTTTTAAAATGTTATTTTTATGTGATAGCATTATCTTTTCCCCTCCCTTAAAAATACTCTTCTCTAGATTAAAATGTGATATAATAAGTAATATCATCATGGATATTTCCATACATTTGACAGTTTTTTCATATAATATAATTAAGATACAGCATTCAGGTGAAAATTTTGCCATCCTAATGATGACAAAAAATGCCAAAAAAGCCAAAAAATGACAAAATGCTCATTTAAAGCTGTTTATTCTCAGTTCTTATTTTTTTTTTCCAGTCGTTAACTATTTATTTGCTAATAGGTTTTAACCAAGAAATCCAAGGTATATAAGGCTAGATAACATCCTACAGGCATCTTTCTCAAGTCATACTTGTGAGGAGAATGGTCAGAATTGGAATGACTCTGTTCCACATGGCTATTCAAGGATTTTAGTTTATTCCAGTGTTATCCCACCTTTTGGAGAAGGAAATAGCAGCCCACTCCAGTATTCTTGCCTGGAGAATCCCGTGGACAGAGGAGCTTGGTGGCTGCCATCTATGGGGTCGCACAGAGTCAGACACGACTGAAGTGACTTAGCAGCAGCAGCAGCAGCAGCATCCCACCTTTTGCTGGAGTTTCAAACACATTTGCTTATTCAGAGATGGTTTCTGCCTTGTGCAAATTCCAGATCTCAGGAAATAGAGAGACGGACTTTAGGGCAAAATTTTCTTTTAGTTGCGTGAGGTAGGATTGGTATACACATCTTATGTTTAGCTTCTGTTTGTGTGAACTTAGAAATATGGTTGGAAGTAAAAAATTTTAAAAAATAGTGGAAAATATATTCAATATCTAGATAACATAGGCATAGGTTAAACTCTGCTACTATGGAAGAAAGGAAGAGCCAAATTTAATTGGTATCTCCACAATTAATTATGACATTTTCCAGAATTTAATTTATGCCTATTTAATTTATTTTACACTAAATAATATGTTAGTTTTTATACATATTATATTGGTAATTGATTTCAATTAATTTATCGATGTAAATTTAATTTTACCAATAATTTGGATGGACAATGTACCTTTAAAAACTCTCTGACCACGAGGAGATATATAAAACATTATCATATTCTATCTGTATGTCAACGAGCATAGAACTATAAAGTTGAAAGGTAAATTTTTAAAATGTTCGTATCAGTTCAGTTGCTCAGTCGTGTCCGACTCTTTGCGACCCGGTGGACTGCAGCACACCCGGCTTCCCTTCACCAACTCCCAGAGTTTGCTCAAACTCATATGCATTCAGTCAATGATGTCATCCAACCATCTCATCCTCTGTCGTCCCCTTCTCCTCCTGCCTTCAATCTTTCCCAGTATCAGGGTCTTTTCCAATGAGTCAGTTCAAAATATTGGTATGTTAATTTTAAAAATCTCTGCCTTGTGTTTGTGTGAAGAAGACATTTCCTTCTGACCTTTCCCAATAGTAGTGTTTAATTTTTTTTGTAAGCATAGCATCCGGAGCACAAGCTGATTTCCTTTATTTCGCTATGAGTAAACAGTTTGCTTCTGTCTACTTACATGCAAAGAATAAGTTTCATCTTCTGAATAAAGTATGTTGCCAGGTTCCAATTTCAATACCTCTCTCTTAAACATTAATATTCCCCAAGACACCTCTCAACCCAATGTAAACTCTTCCATAGCATCAAGGGAAGCACAGTGCTACCTCACAGAAGAAACGTATAGTGACTATCATGGTAGTGAAATTAAAATATATTATTGTTACCTTTTAAGTTATTATGGCATCATATTTCAGAAAGAGGAAGAAAAAAAAGGTATTACTTTGGAAATATTTGATTGCTTATTTTAAAATTATATTGTTAACAACAAAATAAAACAAGGATCTTATTTAAGCATTCCAAATTAACTTTTCAAATGAGTTTAATCTGTTATATATCATCAAGTGAAAATTTTTAAATTTTTAGAATTAGCAATACTAGTATTTTCTTTGTCAGCAAGTTTTAGAATGCTTCTGATTGGCAGAAGATTTTTTTTCCCCTGAGCAGCGCAGAAAGCTAAATTCCTAAATTGCCTTAGGTCACATGTGACACCTCTATATGAGAATGTGCATGTTGTCAGTGCCTTAGGGATAAAACTGATATGTCTATTTCCAAATTTCTGCAGTTTTATGTATTCCAAATCATAAAAATTGCATAATTGGAAAGATTATATGTGTCATTACAAAATGAAATACATACTTGGAATTAAAAATCAAATTCTTGTAACACTATTCACCTGAAGAAAAAAAAATCTCCTTAATCTCAAAGGGGAACACATTTCATTGATTTTCTATTTTTTCTGTTCTAGCAGTTATTTCTATAATACTAGATTGTAAATTTATCTATTTTGACTTAGAAACTTAAAATTATTGAAAATATCTCTATACATTTATTTAATAAAGATTTTTTTGTGTGTGCAGACTATACAAAATACACTTAGAATTTTATAATAAGGCAACAAGCAACATAATTACATGCAAACTATTTCAACACACACTTCACAAAAGAAATTACAATATGAATGACCAACAAATCTAAGACATTCCCCAAATTATTGGTCATTGGGCAATATAAAAGAAGCCAGAATGAGATATTACTACACAACCTTTAGAAAAGTGAAATTTTAAATATCTGATGACCCCAAATTCTAGTAAAGGTGTGGGTCAACTAGAATTTTCACACACAGCTGGTAGAATGAAAATAGTAGCAATTTGAAAAACTTCTTTAGCTTTATTTGTTTGCATTTTTGATGTAGAAACAAATTACTTTGTGAAAAAAGTATTTCCAGTTAACTAGTATCATTTTATAAGGGTTGAGTATATCATATCAAAAATAAAATCAAAATCTGATTTCTCCCTAAAAGAAATTGAAGGAAAACCTTTTTGTTCAAATGTAAGAATATATAATCTTAAAAATGCATGTATCACTGCTATGAAAAGCTTAGACATTCAAATGGAGGCAAATAATTCATTCCCCCCAAATGAACTCTTGTGTGTTGGTTAAGTTGAATTTGTATACAAGAAAAAACAAATTAGTGACACAATAAAGAACATTTTTGTCAGATAGTCTTTATATTAAATGAACCACAATTCGTTAACAATGAAATACAGTATTGCCTGCCTGGTCACTATGACTGCATTTTGTAATCACACTGTTGGCCATGAATTTAAGGTTTTTTCTTCATCAGGAAAGAATTCGGAGATGATGCAGAGACATTAATAAAGTAAAGTAAAAGTTTATTTAAGCAAGGATAGACCGTCAGATGGGGAGCAGGCTTTTTGGTGAGAAGCTGCCTCCTGGATTTCCTTGGCAAGATGGTTATGAGCTGCATACAAATGAAAGGGCAGAATATTCACTGGGGAAGGAGTTTGGGGGTAGACTTCCTGATTTTCATCCCATCTCCATCTTCCCAAGGCGAGAAAGGACTTTTGTCCTTGTTTAGCTTAGATTAGAAGTGTCATGCTATAGGTACATGATGGGTACTTCTTATCTGTAAAGCTAATGTCATGGTAATGAGAGCACAACAAGCAAAATGTTACATTAGAAGCAAGAGATTCCTGCCTTTCCTCACCTTTCTTTGTCTGCTACTTGGACCCTTATCACCCAAAATGTGTGGTTTCCTGTTAGTTTGAAGGCTCCTGCTTTCCTTGTCTGTCCACAGACCTCTGCTAATGACAAGATGAGTAGCTTCCTCCCATCTGGCCCCTGGCCCCATTTCTCTGCTCATATCTAGCTACCCACCTACTGTAACAACACCATTGGCTCTGTAAATTGTTTTGCACGGTATTCTGATTTAAAAATTTCATTCTGAGCACAGACCCAGAGACTGGATAAGAACATTGGAGATCCCAGTACATCATGACATGATAATGATAATGAATCTTAAATAATAAGGCCCTATACAATATTCATAATTAACATGACAGTTATGGGAGCAGATTCTGTAGCCTGTGCCTACCATTTGGGTTTAACATCCATACTGAATTAAAAGGATTACATGGGCAATAATCTTAAGTATTTTAGCCTCAGGGAATTACAATAATAGGACCAGGCACATAGGTTGGTTGTTAAAATAAATGAGATAAGCAATATAAAGCACTAGGGTCATAATTTGGCACAGCAAGTGCTGAACAAATATTAGCTATTATTACAGGCATCATTTCTCATGTTGTTTCTTGAAAAGAATGCTAAATATTGTGAAAATTGAACAATTGGCAAACATCTCTCCTTTACAGGTATATTTCATGCTGCTAAGATGAAAATGAATGCACTTTTATACCAAAAGTGAACAAAGTCAATATGTTTAGTATAGAGAGCTGTTAAGGTAATATTTGAAAATATGTTTTTGTGGAATTTTGGCTGTTAATGAAAGAATTACAAATGTCAGTATAAATGTATTTTTTTGGGTGACCAAACAGTGAAATGTGTAACCAAACATTTTCTTGAAACATAATACACAGACAATCAAATTGCTGTTTAGTCGCTTAGTTGAGATCGATTTTTGTGTGTCCAAAGTGGACTGTTGCCTGCCTGGCTACTCTGTCCATGGGATTCTCCAGGCAAAAATACAGTAGAGGGTTGCCATTTCCTTCCCCAGAGGATCTTCCAGATCCAGGGGTCAAACCAGTATCTTCTGGAATGGTGGGTAGATTCTTTACCACTGAGCTACCTGGGAAGTCCATGTTCTTAATAGTAGAGCCATTCACATCACTAATTAATTGGTATCTCTTTTTAAAACAGAAATTTTTATCAGTTCCAGGATAGAAATTTCATAAGTGTTATTGCCAACCTTCTGTTTCTTTGTCAACAGAAAGCACAGAATCTATAATAAATTAAGGGGTTCATTGCACAATGCTTCTACTGTATTTCTAATTTGAGTTTGAAAGAATGATTATACTTTTTGGCTTACATTTTGCTAGCTTTATTCTGTTATAGTAGAATCCTAATTGGTATGTAAGAAAATTTACCTTATTCTTTTTTTCATTTTGGTAAAGATAACTAATGAGGAAAACTAAAAAGGACATATAATTCTATTTAATTATGATTAAGATACAGAAATAAAACAACAGAGAGCACATACAAGTTAGAATCCATACCTGGGTTTGCATATTGCCATCTCCCAGATTCAAGAAAGAAAAATTACAGGCTCTTAAGTTGAAATAACAAATAAGGAAAAGTTTTAGAATTATACTCTAGGAAGCCATCCATATCTAAGATTCAATTAAAAAATGAATAGATACCAAAGCTATTAGGCACTTTATTGACATAAACACATTTATAACTTATTTTTGGTAGTTCACATAATATTCTGAATTAGTGACTTTTTTCATTTTGCAAATACATAGTCTGATATTTATAATAAAATGTGCCTTTGAGAAAAGTGAGTAAAATTTTGTGCTTAAACAACACATTTGATACACAGTCTTTCTAAATGCCACTTCCTGTTCTCTTAACTGAAACTCTGCTATTTGGGATAAAGCTGGAATATGTATCTGAATGTAGACTTCTCCTTTCTGTCCTAGGCATTGGTTTTATTCTTCTTGATACTTAGTATTTCAATGAATGATTTAGGTTGTCTTCTTTACTAGACAGAAAGTTTATGATTTTTCTTCTCTACTAGAACTTATGAATAGAAATAACACTGAAGTTATCCATCAAGGTATGATAAGATATATTGCAAATACAACAACAATAGGAACAACAATAGCAACATAACATTTTGGATCTCAAAGGTATTAATTGCTCTTGTAAAATTTCCTACAAGTCCTGGTTATTGTGCCAGTGATGGCTACATGTACACCTAAACATCAACAACTATTTCCGCAATCATCAGTGCAGAAGTATCGAGTCTTGCACAAGAAATTAAATCTTCCCATGCAAAAGTGACACACATAACTTACTGTCTCTTTTCTTTGACCAAAAGTCATCAAAATGGGCACAGTTCTGAAAGCAGAAAAGTGCAACCCCTCACTGTGCCAAAAGTGGAGAAATGAAATTATCAGTGAACAGGACCAAGATCAATCATTCTAGAATGTGCACCTTTTTTTTTTTTTTTTTTTGGCTATAAAATTAAGAAACTATTGATTCATAGGAAAACTTGAGTTATAACCTTGGAATATCCAGATGATTTATGTGTTGTAAAAAGAGGAGATTAAGTATCTTTTTAAAATTTAGCTGAAATTATTTTTTATGATACATTCCACTATTTAAACAGGGAACTTATAGCTCTTTTCACTTAGATAAATATGTACACCTTAATAATACTTTCCATAAAATGAAATCTAACACCGTGACTGAAAGTGGTAGTGGGATAGAAGGATTCTTATAAAGTTTGATTTCAATGCATACTGAATGTCACAAGTTTTATTTCCAGTGTATTTCATTGAAGTTAAATGACTTTGGAGTAGACTACTAAGGTCAAATATACAATATTCTGCAGTTATTAAATCCATCCTGAATTTCTCTCATAGTAAGAAAATTTTGTTCTTCTTGCCCTGATGGCTATAACAAAGTTTGCACTGTTTGTTTCAAATCTCTTATCTAACTCTGTGATAGAGACGTTATACACATTGAGTCAGTCAGTCAGTTCAGTCAGTCCTGTCTGACTCTTTGCGACCCCATGAATTGCAGCACGCCAGGCCTCCCTGTCCATCACCAACCCCTGGAGTTTACTCAAACTCATGTCCATTGAGTCAGTGTTGCCATCCAGCCATCTCATCCCCTGTTGTCCCGTTATCCTCCTGCCCCCAATCCCTCCCAGCATCAGGGTCTTTTCCAATGAATCATCTCTTCGCGTGAGGTGGCCAAAGTATTGGAGTTTCAGCTTCAGCATCAGTCCTATCAATGAACACCCAGGACTGATCTCCTTTAGGATGGACCAGTTGGATCTCCTTGCAGTCCAAGGGACTCTCAAGAGTCTTCTCCAACACCACAGTTCAAAAGCATCAATTCTTTGGCGCTAGCTTTCTTCACAGTCCACTCTCACATCCATACATGACCACTGGAAAAACCATAACCTTGACTAGATGGA
Organism: Cervus canadensis; assembly: GCF_019320065.1. NCBI lineage: Eukaryota > Metazoa > Chordata > Mammalia > Artiodactyla > Cervidae > Cervus > Cervus canadensis. The sequence continues at coordinate 50,430,223 of NC_057397.1, read as the reverse complement.
CCTTTGTTTGCAAAGTAATGTCTCTGCTTTTTAATAATGCTATCTAGCTTGGTCATAACTTTCCTTCCAAGGAGTAAGCGTCTTTTAATTTCACAGCTGCAATCACCATCTGCAGTGATTTTGGAGCCCAAACAAAATAAAGTCTGATACTGTTTCCACTGTTTCCCAATTATTTGCCATGAAGTGATGGGACTAGATGCCATGATCTTAGTTTTCTGAATGTTGAGCTTTAAGTCAACTTTTTCACTCTCCTCTTTCACTTTCATCAAGAGGCTTTTTAGGTCCTCTTCACTTTCTGCCATAAGAGTGGTGTCATCTTCATATCTCAGGTTATTGATATTTCTCCCGGCAATCTTGATTCCAGCTTGTGCTTCTTCCACATTAAGAATATCCAAATCTGGTCTAGGCTTGCAAACTTTGATATTATCAGAATCTGTGAAAATTCCACTTATTTAAAAGTTATCCCTTAAAGCTGCTCATATATGGTGAGTTTCTGAATATATTCAGAATTACTTTACAATAGAGAAAGCTACATGAAATACTTTGCATATAAAATAAAATATTACCAAAAGTATTGCAAATATTGTACTGATTATGTTATGTCTAATAATTTTATTTAATCTGTCATTTGCTTTAAAAATTAATATGTGCCTATTAATTGGCAAATAGTTTATCAGAGTCTGGGGATACTTGAGGAACAAATGGATGGATACAATCTTGATATTGCATGTTTACTTAGGGACATGTTCTAGTAAGCTAAATATATACTAATTTTCAAGAATATAGTTTTGCCCTGCTATGAATTTTAGGTGGATTTATATTATAGCCAATAAAACTAATTATCCATATTTGCAGAACAATATTTATCAGGGGTTATTTCATTACTTCCATACATGATTAAGCATATTTGAGGGACAAAAATAAGATGTTAACATTAAAGAATTAACACCTATTAGGTAGTCATACGTCTGGGAATAAAAGATGTTAAATATGATAATGATGGCTCATGTACAACTTTTTTGGGTGTTTCTGCACCATTTGTTACTCTACATACAAGGTATTAATATATCCTCAGAATTATATTTTTTTAATATAGAAGAGTGATTTAAATATCTTTTCCAGTATAACCATAAATTGTTAAATTTGCTAATTTACATGAATTCTGCAAGAATTTAATAATTTTAAGTATCTATAATTCATTTATATCTGTGTACCATTGTTTTTATTTGCATCTTCATGCTTGATAATTTGCCACTCAAAATAAATATTTCACATTCAAAAAGTGAAACAGTATATTTTCCTTTATTTTTTCCCCCAGATATATGTCAGTGGCTTACTACTAGTGAATGAGAGAATAGAGATTAAATAGTGATTCAATTAAGCTATTTCTTTCCTTATAAAATTTATTTATCTAGTGTATCACTAAATGTTAAAGTATAATATTTTTTACATTAATTGGTGGAATGACGGATTATAAAATTCATGTTAATCCTTAATGAGCTTTCTGTTGATGTCTAAAATCACACCATAATTCTTTTGCTGGTTGATCTTATTGGCATAGGGCAGCAGTTGGGCCTGAAATTCAGTTCTTCAGCTCCCATCCTGCTCATCTTCATCTCATAGCTTCCTGGACCTGACCTGTGAAAATGAACATTGACAAACACATATCTGTAACAAATTCCTCGATAAGTTTAGTCTATTTCCTTCGCTAATTAAAGGCCTTCCATGCCCTTTCCTAGTCAATGAACAACCCAGAAGTAAAAACTTTTATAATTATTTTCATGACTGCCTGGGTTTTCCAGTTCTAGAAGTTCATATAAATGGAAATGTATAGAGTGCACTGTTCTGTGTTCAGCTTATTTCACTCAGGATACAAATGAGGTTCATCTATGTCGTTGACTCTGTCATTTCCATGTCACTTTGCAATGCTAAGCAGCATTCCATTGTGGGAATACAAACATAATTTTTTATTTCTTTCATCTGTTAATAGATTTTTTATTGCTTCCAGTTTGGGGATTTTATTAATAAAGCTGCTATAAAAATAATGTAACTTCATTTATATATGCTTTTATTTCTTAGTTTGAAAACCATGGATAAAATTGCTGAAACAAGGCACAGTTTCTCCCCACACTCAAAAGGGATTATACCAAGACTTAGTAATCAGAGGTTACCATGGGTTGTGTCTGCCCTGCAATATGACATAGACTTCTTAGTTGACAGTGTTGTGGGATATTTTGAAAAATACTTTAAAGATGTTGTTCCATTGACCACTAGTTTCCTTTTTTAATGAAAAACCAATTTTCATTCATATACGATACAATTGTTCTCCTGTATGTAATTTGTTCTTTTATTCTGTTTTCCAAATTATTTGTTTGTCTTGATTTTTGAGCAATTTGACTAAGATGTTTCTGGATGTGATTTTCTTTGTTTTACCTTGATTAGGGTTCACAGAACTTTGATCAGCAATTATATAGTTCTCACCACATTTGGGAAATTTGAATCCATTAATCTTCCATTTTTTTCCAGCCTCATATCTCTCATCTTTCCCTAGACTCCAGTTGTGTACATGCTGACTGTTTTACCACAGGAAGCTGAAGATATATTCATTTTTAAAACTATTTTTTAATCTATATTTTCAGCTTTTAAATCTTCTAGTGGTCTATCTGGGACTAAAATATACAGTTGATTTTTCCTACAGTCTACAGTAGGGTGTTAGGCCCATCCATTTTGATATTTTTCTTCTCAATTTTTGAATTTCAATTTGCTTCTTTTCATTACATTCATTTTGCAGTTGTGATTAACTCAAATTTATTTAGAGTGACTATAGTTTTAATTTAGAGTTTTCATTGAACTCTTCATATTTAAAATAAATGTTAAATTCTCTATAAATTTCAAACTCTTGTTTGCAGATTCACTTCTTTTACTTTTGATTACTGGTCACACTTCCCTGCTTCTTCACAAGCAGAGCAAATTTTGATTGTATTCTGGATGGCATAGATGCTTGATTGAAATTATGGATTCTGCTTAATTCTTTCAGCTTTTTTGCTACTGTTCTCAGCCACTGGATCCTCTGGGATCTCCCACGCTTCTATATAATTCGGCATCATCTAAAGCGAGTTTACACAGATTTTGGAGCTTCTCTCTACAACTCCCTCCTTTAAGTGTGTTTATTACCTACATTTCACAATCCAGGAAATTGTGTTAACATTATCCTCCAGCTCCTCAGGATGGTAAGGCTGCAGATTCCTGTTTGAGTTCCAGACATCTTATGTGAATCCTGGAGAGTGCCTTCAGGGAAAAGTCAGCACACATGATCATCGCACTTATTGCAACCCCACTCTTTTAAGGATCATCTGTCTTTTTTCTCTCTCAAAGTACCTTCATATATTTTTTCTCACTCATATACATACACATTTTCTCATATGTAGGTATGCATATATATGTATATTTTAAATTCAGACATTATAGCTCTTATCTGTGGGAAGATTAGTTTAATATTAGTTCATCCATCATTACTGAGTTGCTTATTTTTAAAATACTGATGGACAAAAAATAGTACTAAAGACTCTGGAGAATTAGAAAAGATTTTATAGATGAATTCAATGGAAAAAAGATAGGAGGAAAAGCATGTCCCTTTAGGTAAGGAAAGATTATTTCCTCAACTTTTAATTATTCATTGCTATAGCCAGTTATTTGTTTACTTCTTAAGAAGAAGATATAGATGGAGGAAGAAGTGAAAAAAATGTTATGAAAACATTCTCCAGGAATACCTCCATATTAGTTAGACATTTTGTGTTTAGAAATGCAGGAAACAAGACAGAATAACTGCCTATAGGAAAAATATTGTCTCCTGGAAGAAAAAGGACTAAAATGTTATTAAATGCTGAACGCATTAATGTTGCCCACATAGCATACAGTGTGGAAAATTAATGTGAATTATTCATTTTAAAATAAATGGTGGCCACTAAGCGTTATAGATGAGATGTGCAAGATTTATATCACATAATATTAGGTATTTTTCTTGAGAAAATATGATGAGGAACTTGTAGGAAAGCATGTGTGCTTTCTAAGTTGCTTCAGATGTGTCTGATTCTCTGCGACCCAGAGGACCCTCCAGGCTCCTCTGTCCATGGGATTCTCAAGGCAAGAATACTGGGGTGGGTTGTCATTCCCTCCTCCAGGGTATCTTCTTGACCCAGGAATCAAACCCACATCTCTTATGTCTCCTGCATTGGCAGGTGGTTCTTTATCACTAGCCACCTGGGAAGCCCAGAAAAAGCATACACAAAGCTTAAAATTTCCTAAAAATGCACAATATTCAGTGAATTCAGTAAGTAATTTTTCATTCTAGAACTATAGAGAAGGCCAAGTTGGAGAGAGGTTACAGTGATTTCTAGGGACCAGATTAGGGAGATATTTGTGTGCCAAGCTGAACTATTTGAATTTTATGTTAGCCAATAGTGGTCTATTGTAGAATTTCAAATAGACAAATGTTATGATCACATTAATTTTTTAGAATGACCTCTCTGGCATTGTTGGGAGGATGAACTGGAAGTATGAATTTAGAGACAGCAATGTCAGTACATTTCTAACAAGATTAGAGATGCTGATAACTTGAGCCAAGGCGATATCAATGTGGATATGAAGGAGAAAATTATTTTCAGAGTTGTTAAGGAGTTAGGAAGGAAATAAAACTGAGAAAACTACAATAGCCATTAGATGCCTATGGTAAGGTAAAAGAAAAATGCTGACCCCATAGTTCTGGCTTTAGTGATTGAATTTATAAATATGCCAAGACCTCAAATCTCTCTCTCTCTCTTAATCCTTAAAGCTATAATTAATATCTGAGAGCAATATACTATACTAATTGATTCCAGTTCTGAGATTCTTCCCATATGGATTTGTATATCTTAAAATTAAAAAATATCTTTAGTAGTTTTAGTAGTCTTCTAAACCAAAGAGTGGGCTCTTCCAATGGCTCAGCAGGTAAAGAATCTACCTGCAATGCAGAAGACGTATGAGACACCGGTTTGATTCCTGGGTCGGAAAGATCCTCTGGAGGAGGAAGTGGCAACCCATTCCAGTATTCTTGTTTGAAAAGTCCCGTGAACAGAGGAGCCTGGCGGGCTACCGCCCGTGGGGTCATGAAAAGACATGACTGCACGACTAAAGAGCGGAGAAAAAAAAAATATCTCACGTTTTCACGTAACTGTCTGGAAATAGGTTTACAATGTCACTTGTAAAGAGAAAATAGATACAATGTTTCTTTCTGGCAAATGCTTTTCTATCCTCATCTCGAACAAATATCCTCATCTCAAAAAATTAAGCGCTGTAGAACTGTAATTTGTCATGAGTTCATGAGATATCAGAATTGATATTGCTCATCAGCAAAGGAAATATGGCAGAAGGGTTAAAGTTAGTAGTTTGGTATGACAAAAAAAGCATTATAAGGATACTGTTGAAACTAAATCATTTTCATGATGTCATTAACCAGCTACTATCTATGAGGCTAGAATAAAATATTTCAGAATAATACAAGAGATGAAATGAATTATTTAGGATCGTCAAAATTCTGTAAAGTTGACTACCAATTATCAAGAAACAGAAGTAATAGTTATAGATAAAAAATAATGAGACATTATAAACAAGAAAAATCAGTTGGGGAGTCAAATAAACCCACCATTGTTCTTAAAAGGGGGAAATACATTCAGTAGTTAAACATAGTATCAAGACTTAGAATCTCATGTTCAGTGTGCTGCATTCTGCCTGGTTTGCAGTACACCATTTCATTTCATATCTTTGTCACATGTGTCTAAAATACATTTAAGTTTCCTTTGAGATTGTAGGATAGGAAGGGGAGAAGGAGAAAGGCTATGCCAACAACAAAATATTTCTGGTAATAAGGCACCTAGGAAGTGTGTGAAGCTTTTAATTTTGTCACACTGGAATAGAAATTTCAGAAATATATTTTTCTTGTATAACAATGAAGGATGAGATGTCAGAGAAGTAGAATAGTTGATAGTTGAACATACATTTCTCTCCCACTCTTCATACTTACCTGACTAGTCTTCAAGTAACTGACAAGAATAGCCCCGAACTTCACTTCAAAGTCTAATTTTTGATGAGTTCCTCTTTCGGTGTGTAACTTACATCTCAATAAAGCTGCTTAAGAAAGACAATTCAATTTACAAAGAAATTAGGATTTTCATGTTATAAACTTTGTTTCCTTAAAAGGTGAAATTTTACTATATTTAATCTAATGTTGAAAAAGTTTAATACTGGAGTGGGTGGCCTATCCCTTCTCCAGTGGATTTTCCCAACTCAGGAATTGAACTGGGTTTCCTGCATTGCAGGCAGATTCTTTACCAGTTGAGCTACCAGGGAAGCCCCAAACTTTGTCCTATTTCCATATAAATATTTCAGGAAATAATACCTATTTTATTTTAAAAATTCAATGATTTTTAGTGCATGAGAATTCATTTTAAAATAATGTCTTTATTTATTTATTTTTGGTCACACCATGCTGCTTGCAGGATCCTAGTTCCTGGATGAGGGATTGAACCTGGGCCACCGCCATGAAAGTGCTGAGTCCCAGCCAATGGGCTACCAGGGAGTCCCCCACAAATGTCTTTATTTTAAATGTAGTTGATATAAAAATCATCTAGAAACACTCCTGATACATCAGAGGTATCAAATAGATATTTTAGTAAATAACTGTTTGAATTAAAGAAAATAATTATATTTTGAAAACATCAGTTTTTAAATGCATAGCAAATACTTGGTATAGTACTGAATGAAAGCAATATTTTTCCACTCAGTTTTACCTTTTGGAAAAGAAAATCCTCCTAGAAAAACCCTCTTAAGCAAAAATCTGCTTATCAAGTTCTGTTTGATATTCTTTTGGTCTGTTTTTTTTTCACCATTTACTTATGAAAAGTTTCAAAAATGCATGAAAATGATATAGTTGTTCAGTGAAAATTTGTACATAATCAGTATCTTTTTAAAAAAAATATGTGTTCTTCTTTCAAATCTAGTACTAAGAGAATTCCCTTGCATTCCAGTGGTTAGAACTCCACACTTGCACTGCTGAGGTTCAATCTGTGGTTGGGGAACTATGATCCCAGAAGCCATGCAGTGTGGCATGCAGTGTGGCAAAAAAAAAAAAAACAAAAAAACAACCTTAAAAAAATCTATTATTACTTACTAAATTGATTCAACTCTCATGTTTTATAGATTATTTTTCTTCTTGGGCTTACCATAGGAAAACTGCCCCTGAAAACAACAATATTTTTTAGAATAGAGCTTATAGTTTAGGCAGTATTCATACAGATTGACTTGTTAAGTTATTTAAATGCCTCCATTATGAAAAATAAATATCATTTACTAAGACCACAAATTAACTAATAAGATCCAAGGTTAGGTACTGGCTGCTCCCAGGAACTCCTGGGTAGACCACAGTAACTGGCAAAGTGCACATCCCATCCCCATCCACTACTCTAAGACAGCCTGGAAGTTGGCTGGGGTGGCTGTGTGTGTAGCATTAGTGTTAATGTTTTTGGGGAAGCTAAAACCTAAGCCTCGGGTTCAAGCCATGTGGGAAGTTCTGACACTCAGCTTCACTCTGGCTAAAATGAAGTTCCCAGTGCCAGTGTTTTAATACTGTTACTGTAAAATTTGTTCAAAATTTTTGATTTTTTTTTAATCATGGTTCAAGCAGGATGCGTCTTTAAGCTAATGACACTATTTCTAAAATTCAGAATATGGCTTATAAATTGTAATAATGCTTTAATCAGTGACTTATACAAAGCTTGGATTATGTGGTAAGGTATTTTATCATATATAAGGATAAATTAACATTATTTTATATTTCTGAATAATAAATTAATGTATAACTTATAATCTTGTACTAGGTAAATTTTTAATTATAAATTTTACATAAACGTATACAGAATTTGATGCTAAATCTGCATTTTAAAGTAAATTAAGTTACTTTAATGTGTTTTCAAAAATTAATTTTTCCTGCTTGCTTATTCAACATAATTCATTACAATTCATGATTTTAAAAAAAGATGTTTTCTTTCTATCGTATATACCTCAAGCACTGCTGCCTTCATTCCATGGCAAGAAAGAATTTCTCTCATTCTACATATAGAAAAACTAACAAACACCATTAAAAAAGAAATGGCATGAATAAATATTGTTAGGAATGAAACATTCAAAGTAATGTTATATATACCAGAGGTCTGGTCGGTTATTGAAATTTATCTTGAAAATTACTTCTCTATTTCCAGTACTGTACCCAATACTTTTCAAAATAACATAGGAAGACAGAATTGTTTATTCATTAAACGATTGCAGAATGCCTTCTATATTCTAAAAAATAAATACTAATGCTAGGGGATATATTGAGTAAGATAAAAACCTGACTTCAGGAATATGTCTTCAAATGAGAAGCTAACATGTATATTAATAACTATGAAGTGTATGGTAACATACACTTCAGCAGATTCTTTACCAACTGAGCCTTTACCAGCTGAGCCACGAGAGAAGCCCAGTTTGCCCAAAGGCTTCCCTGATAGCTCAGTTGGTAAAGAATCCGCTTGAAATGCAGGGGACTCTGGTTCAGTTCCTGGGTTGGGAAGATACCCTGGAGAAGGGAAAGGCTACCCATTCTAGTATTCTGGCCTAGAGAATTCCATGGACTTTATAGTCCATAGCGTCGTAAAGAGTTAGACAGGACTGAGCCACTTTAACTTTAAATCTGCCTTTATCAAACTGTCAGTGGAAATTATTTTAAATTGTGTAATATGTGAAAGTAAAACTTTTATTTTTTTCACTCAAAGAATGAATGAATATCTTCAGTTTTCAGAAATTGAGTTTCTTCAACAGATATCATCTGATATCAATCATATGTGAAATCTAAAGAAATGATACAAATGAATTTATTTATAAAAGAGACACAGGTTCACAGACTTAGAAAATATTCTTATGATTAGCAAAGAGGTGAGTGGTGGTTTAGTCCCTAAGTCGTGTCCTACTCTTGCAACCCCATGGGCTTGAGGGGCAGGGATAAATTGGGGAGCCTGGGATTGACATATACACACCACTATATTTAAAATAAGGACCTACTGTATTGCCCAGGGAACTCTGCTCAATATTTGTGTGATAAGCTAAATGGGAAAGAATTTTTAAAATAATAACTCAATCACTTTTCTATACACAACATTGCTAATCAACTATACCCCAATATAGAAGAAAAATTTTAAGAAAATAGGAATTTTTTTCCTTATTTTCAACAAGGAAAAAAAAATAAATTGAGTTTCTTCTTTTCATTCTTTATAAAACTAATTGTGACGCCTGAACCATTTACTACTTGACCAGGAAATACTGCCCCCCACTTAACCTTTTTTCTTTTTTTCCTGTTTGGCATGGTCAGGAGTTTGGATACATGTTCCTGTTAAGTGAATCAGTGACTTAGGTGTTAGTGATTGTGTATATGTGCTTGTGCTCTTGTGTTTTTTGTAAACCCTAAGGATTTTAAGCATATGTGCATAAAATAATAAGATGCATTTTTATACTATTTCTCTACCCAAAATAATCAAGTATTAGGCCAAAATAAACAATAACATCAAAAACACAATTGTTTATTTCTGAAGCTCTATGGAGAGAAACTTAAATTTTGATGAATTTGTGAAAAACTATTCAACTCAGTTGTTTATGAACTCATTCTGAGAAATCTTGAAATACAACAGCTATATACAACTTTTGTCATATAGATAAGATTTGAACCATTATTCTCCTAGTGTTGGATAAAATATATCTTTTTCCAAAGCTATGTTTAATATCCCTTAAAAATGAAACATAATAAATTATTTCTAGTGAATGAGGACAAAGATATATGTGCTTTACATAACTGTATACACTTAGTTTTATATTATATAAGCTTTTTATGAATACAACAAATTATGTGATAAAATCATCAATTCAACTAATTACCCCAATAATAAAATGTCCACTTATTCAAAACCAATTTGAAATAACTGTACGCTGATTACTAGAATCATATCAATGTATGACAAAACCCACTGAAATGTTGTGAAGTAATTAGCCTCCAACTAATAAAAAAAATAAAAAATAAAAATAGAAAAAAAAAAAAAAACTGTTTACCAACCAAAAAAAAAAATAAGAGGTATCACTTTATTGGGAGTGTGAGATCCTCTAAATAATAATTATTTTATTAAGTTGCCTTTATTACGAATAAGAATATATTCTCACAAAATTTGATAGTAAATGACAGAATAAAGTAGTGAATTTCCAAGTAATTCCAATTCAATATAAGATGATGCTGTGTGACTTAGACTCTGTATACCTGGAAGTTTTGCTCTCATAGAGAAATCATCCAAGAAACTAATTAAATAAAGTCACTCTTGAAGGTACAGTCTCACTAATCTTTATTGTACATCATTCAAGAAAAGTCAATTTGATGAATTTATTCTAAATATAACACTCATGCAGACTGTTTAAGAATTGTGTATTTTAACAGAAGAAATAGAGTTCCCTAAAAATAACAGTTCCTTAATTCAAGTATGGAAATCACAATTATCTAATTTAGTGTAATTTGTGGAGGAAAGAGGTTAGAATTTCCCAGTTATTTTTCTTTGACCACACAAAATGTTTATACTAGTCCTAAAAAGTTTTTATTCCATTTTCTAAATGACCTTGCATTTTAATTATACTCTAGTACTATAACAATTGAATAAGTCGTTTCATTTATTTCAAGATATATCACTATGGATTTACATAAAATAAATTTGTATTATAATTATAATATATTACACCATAATTTATAATGATTCTTACAAATATGTTTCATTCATAACTTAATGAACTGCCACCAAAATTATAAATGGGGAGAGGAGAATACATCAGTAAAAGTTATCAATTTTTAGTGTGAGGAATGGAAAGAAGGTAAAGGAGAGGGGAATATTGGCTTGCTAAAATTAGCAGTTCCAAGCCAGAGATGCCATCTATTATCATTTAAGAGAATGTTGTCTATCTTATTAAAGATCTAGAACATATCTTTCTAATATAATTTTTGTGATAATGGATATTATTTTATATCTGCACTGCTCAATATAATAATCACTAGGTACAGTGTGTCTATTGAGAACTTAAATGTGGCTAGTAGTATAAACTGGTTCTTTCACCATATGTTATATCTAAAATTATGAAATTTCTTACTTTTATTTATACTAAGTCTGCACAGTTATATCTACTAATATATCTGGATCAGTCTTGAAGACAACATGAAGCACAGTAGGAATTTCAGTTGTATATCTTGTGTAGGATTATAGTATAAGTGCTTGGTAGAAGAATATGTACATATTTTGAATATAAAATAAGCCTTTGATTTATATCATTGTTGAATTTATTTTGGATTTAGTTATACATCCATAAAGATACTTCTTAAAATATGATACTGTGAAAATGCTGCCCTCAATATGCCAGCAAATTTGGAAAACTCAGCAGTGGCCACAGGACTGGAAAAGGTCAGCTTTCATTCCAATCCCAAAGGAGGGCAATGCCAAAGAATGCTGAAACTATCACACAATTGCACTCATCTCACACGCTAGTAAAGTAATGCTCAAAATTCTCCAAGCCAGGCTTTAGCAATACATGAACTGTGAACTTCTAGATGTTCAAGCTGGTTTTAGGAAAGGCAGAGGAATCAGAGATCAAATTGCCAACATCTGCTGGATCATCAAAAAAGCAAGAGAGTTCCAGAAAAACATCTATTTCTGCTTTATTCACTATGCCAAAGCCTTTGATTGTGTGGATCACAATAAACTGTGGAAAATTCTGAAAGAGATGGCAATACCAGACCACCTGACTTGCCTCCTGAGAAATCGGTTTGCAAGTCAGGAAGCAACAGTGAGAACATGGAACAACAGACTGGTTCCAAATAGGAAAAGGAGTACATCAAGGTTGTATATTGTCACCCTGCTTATTTAACTTATATGTGGAGAACATCATGAGAAATGCTGGGCTGGGTGAAGCACAAGTTGGAATCAAAGATTGCAGGGAGAAATGTCAATAATCTCAGATAGGCAGATGACAGCACACTTATGGCAGAAAGTGAAGAAGAAGAGCCCCTTGATGAAAGTGAAAGAGGAGAGTGAAAAAGTTGGCTTAAAGCTCAACATTCAGAAAACAAAGATCATGGCATCCAGTCCCATCTCGTCATGGCAAATAGATGGAGAAACAGTGGCTGACTTTATTTTTTGGGGCTCCCAAATCACTGCAGATGGTGACTACAGCCATGAAATTAAAAGACGCTTACTCCTTGGAAGAAAAGTTATGACCAACTTAGCACATTAAAAAGCAGAGACATTACTTTGCCAACAAAGGTCCGTCTAATTAAGGCTATGGTTTTTTCAGTAGTCACGTATGGATGTGAGAGTTGGAATATAAAGAAAGCTGAGCACTGAAGAATTGATGTTTTTGAATTGTGGTGTTGGAGAAGACTCTTGAGAGTCCCTTGGACTGCAAGGAGATCCAACAAGTCCATCCTAAAGGAAATCAGTCCTGAATGTCCATTGGAAGGACTGATGAAGCTGAAACTCCAATACTTTGGCCACCTGATGCGAAGAGCTGACTCATTTGAAAAGACCCTGATGCTGGGAAAGACTGAGTCTGGAGGAGAAGGGGATGACAGAGGATGAGATGGCTAGATGGCATCACTGACTCAATAGACATGAATTTGGGTAAAGTCCTGGAGTTGGTGATAGACAGGGAAGCTTGACGTACTGTAGTCCATGGGGTTGCAGAGTCAGACAGAACTGAGTGGCTGAACTGAACTGAGCTGATACACCCATAAAATTTGGATTCTGTTTCTCTTTTCTTTTCTGGGACTATATTTATTTATTTATTTTTGCAACCGTATGATACCCTTGAACCTCACCTGACTGCACATCTATCTTCTAGTGATTAGATTCTTCCTGCACAATAGTCACTGACTGAGACTCTGTAGAAAACATTCTACATAAAAAATGTTCCCAGGAACCCACCTCCTGAACTATTTTCTCCTCATTCCCCACCCCCCATTGGATTATATCCTTCTTTTTAGTGAAATTCTTACTATGTTAGAAATTGTATTGTGATAATGCTCAAATTCTGCCAGAAGAGCCCTACTTTTAATGTTTAATTTTTTTATACAATATAATTTCTTATCCTAGCTGCCTGTTTCTTTCCACTGAGCTATATGCTGAATTTTAACATGCCCAAAACAGTCAGTGCCTCATGCCACTTCTGTAATTTTAATAGTTTAAAAAATTAGTTGAAATGGAGGTTTCCATAAAAAACAAATTTCAAGTTTATGGAGAAATAACAATTTAATTTGATAAAAATATTACTAATCAAAATAAAATTATTATGACCAGTTTATATGGAAATTAAACCTATCAAAAACCTACCAAAAAAGCGTGATGCATGAAATGAAAATTAAAGTAGCAGAATTCTGGTCAACATCATAGGGAAATGAAATACTCCCTTCATTTATCCCCTTCAATCTACAACTAGTAAAACTTTAAAATTCAAAAAAGTTTCCTCTATTCAATACACCAGGGTGCAGGAGAGTTCCACACATCTGTACACCTAAATGAAGGTGGACTGGAACACACAGAGGAGGCAGAACTCAGGAACAACATAAAATGCATGCAATACTGGACTGCCTCCCCAACCATGGGCTCTGAGTCCACAGTCTTAGAGAACACAACAGCAACAGGGGAGGTGGCAGAAATGGCTCCAGCCTTCTGGTCACAGTGGTGCTGAGAGCCCCAGAGAACTGGGTGCAGTGATAGTGTGGCCTGTGAACCCACTCCTCTCCCTGAAGAAGCACCCACCACTCCAACCTCTTTGCATGCCATGGTGGCACCTGTAAGCTGGACAACTACAGAAGTGGCAGAAGTGTTCATGATCCCTAACTCCTGGCAATCCTTCTCCACCCAAGGCAGTTGAACCCACCATCCAAGCAAATCTGGATGAGATGGAGATGCCTGCCATCTCAGTGTCCCATGTACTGTAACCAGTGACAACACCAACACCAGCAGCAGCAAAGCGCCGACAACCCTGTAGGCGTAAGCAATGAGGTCACTGGGTGACATCTCTGGGAGGTGGTGGAGGGTGAAAAATGTTGTTTCTAAAATATAGCCAGAGGAAGCGCAGGTAGAGGGGAGAGGAAAAAAGAAAAAAAAAAAAAAAACTTATTCTAGAGTGCCATCTACTCAAAAACAAAAGAAAGAATCAAATTAAAAAGTTCTCCAGGTGGCTCAGTGGTAAAGAATCCACATGCCAATGCAGGAGATGTGGCTTTGATTCCTGGGTTGGGAAGATTCCCTGGAGAAGGAAATGACAACCTGCTCCAGGATTTTTGCCTGGGAAATCCCATGGACAGAGGAGCCTGGCAGGCTACAGTCCAAGGGGATGCAAAAGAGTCAGACGTGACTTAGCGACTAAACAATAAACAACAAACAACAACAATAAAGTTTTAGCTAAAGAAAGGTGTCCACTATGTTACATGCACTGGCAAAGAAATAGTTCATCCAGAACCATTAAAAATGACATTAACACAGTATCACACAAATAAAATAATAATTCTACAGAAACCAAATTTAAATTCATAGAATATTGTGATCTAACTGATAGAAAATTTAAAATATACATCCTGAGATAACTCTGAACTATGAGAAAACTCAGAAAAAAAAATGTTTACTAGCTCAGGATAAAAATGAATGAACAGAAGCAATACCTTACCAAAGATATTGAAACTCTAAAAAAGAACCATTCAGAAATTCTGGAGCTGAAGAACTCAGTAAAATAAAGAATGCATTTAGAAAGCAGTGGTAATACAGAAGATCATAAAGGAGTGAGAATAGCAAGCTCAAAGACAGAAATCTAAACATGATAAAGGTAGAAGATGAGAAGAAATAAGATATTAAAACGAAATTCTACAAGAGCTATCTGACTCCATTAGAAGGCAACATAATAATAATAGATATAAGGAGAAAAGAGAAAAGGAATAGAGAGGATATTTAAAGAAATAATAACTGAGAACTTCCAAAACATGGGGAAGGAACTGAGATAAACATTCATGAAGGTAAGAGAATATCTAATTACCCTAATGCAAAAGGTCCTTCTCTAGGAGACATTATATTAAAACTGTCAAAAGTTAATGAAAACGAGATATTTAAAGGCAGTCAATTAGAAAAGAAATAGCAGTCTACAAAGGAACTCTCTTTAGTCTATCAGCACAATTCTCAACAGAAACTGCATGTCAGAAGAGAGTGGAATCACATTCAAAATACTGAAAGATGAAAACTATTAGCTAAGAATGTTCTATCCAGCAAAGTTATCATTCAGATATAAAGGAAAAATAAAACTTTCCCAGACAAACAAAAGCTGAGGAAGTTTATCACCCCTAGACCTGTCTTACAGGTGTTGAAACCCCTTTACTTGAAACAAACAAAACAATTCATAAAACTTTGAGTAAGGTGATAAACAGAATCAGAACATTGTAAATCTATATATCAAAATAGGTTGTTAAACATTTCATTATAGCATAAAGATTAAAGGGGAGGAAATGTAATAAATAAAAGCTATAACTATTTCAATTTGGTAACAAACTCAGAACATAAAATGGGATAATTTGAGACAACAAAGCATAAAAGGGAAAAATAAAAGGATGGAATTTGTATAGGCAAATTAATAAGATGCTATCAGCTGAAAAAGGACTATTTTATCTGAGATATTTTATGTAAAACTTGTGGCAACCACAAAACAAAAATCTAAAGTAGTAAATAAAAACCATTAAAAAGGGAACTGAGCAAAATATCATATAAAACCTCCAAACTAAAATCGTGGGCAGAAGCTCAAAGAAAAAGAAATTGTGGAGATCTAGAGTAACGAGAAGGTAAAAAATAGCAACACTAAGTCCTCATTTATCAATAATGACCCTAACTATAAATGCATTGAACTCACCAGTCAGAAGACAAAGAGAGAATGAATGGATTAAAAAACAAAACAAAACTAAATATGCTGCCTTCAGGAAACTCACCTCAATTGTCAAGATAAACATGAGCTCAGTGTGAGGGATGGAAGATGATACACCAAGAAAATGACATCCAGAAGAAAATGGGTGTTAGCCATACTCCCATCAGACAAAATAGACTTCAAGTCAAAAAAAAAAGAAGGAAACAGGATATAAAAATCATCATATGATGGTTAAAGGGGACAATTCATCAAGAAAATGTAAGTCTTTTTAATATATATGCACCTACATGGAAGCACCAAAATATTTAGTGAATATTAATAGACCTAAAGGGAGTCTAGGGAGACATTGATAGACCTAAAGGGAGTCAATCCTAAATGAAATCAGTCCTGAATATTTATTGTAAGGAGTGATGCTGAAGCAGAAGCTCCAATACTTTGGCCTCCTGATGTGAAGAACTGATTCATTGGAAAAGTCCTTGATGCTGGGAAAGATTGAAGGCAGGAGGAGAAGGGGACGACAGAGGATGAGACGGTTGGATGTCATCACTGACTCAATGGGCATGGGTATGAGCAAGCTTCGGGAGTTGGTGATGGACAGGGAACCCTGGTGTGCTGCAGTCCACGGGGTCACAATGAGTCAGAGATGACTGAGTGACTGAACTGAACTGAAAGGGAGACCTTGAAAACAACACAGTAATAGTAGCTGAGCTTAACACCCCTCTTATATCAATGGATATCTAAGTCAGACAGAAAACCAGTAAAGAAAGCAGCCTTAAATGAAACACAAGTCTACATGGACTTAATAGATTTATACAGGACATTCCATCCAAATGCAGTAGAATACATACACATTTTTCTCAAATGCACATGGAATATTCTCAAGGATAGGTAATATGTTAGGACAAGCCTCAATAAACATAAGGAGATTGAAATCATATTAAGCATCTTCCAGCCACAATGGTATGAAGGTAAAGATCAGTTATATGAAGAAAGCTGGAAAAAAATCACAGATATATGGAAACTAAGCACATACTACTGAAAAACTGTTTCATCAACAAAAAAAAATCAAAGAGAAAAAATACCTGAAGCTAAATAAAATTATGACTACAACATACCAAAATGCATCATATACATCAAAAGGGTATGAAGAAGGAGGTTTATAGAAATACAAAAAACAAAAAAATCAAACAGTTCAAATGAACAATCTAACCTTACACTTAAAGGACCTAGATAAATAAGAACAAACAAAAAGAAGGGAAACAATAAAGACAATAGAAAAGATCAATCAAACTAAAGAGCTGTTTTTTTAAAAAAGATAAACAAAGTGACAAATCCTTATCTAGATTCACTAAGATAAGAAGAGACAATTTGGATAAATAAAATCAGAAATGAAAGGGGAGGAAATTGCAGTGCATACCACAGGTGCACCAAAGACTAAAACAGAATACTATGAACAGCTTTAGGTCAATAGATTGGAAAACTTAGAGGAGATGGGTAAATTCTTAGAATCATACAATCTTCCAAGACTGAAACTTGAAGAAATAGAAAATCTGAATAGATTAGTCATTAATACAGAGATTGAAACAAATATCAAAACTTCCCCAAAAGAAAAAAAATTTGAGGAACAGATGACTTCAAAAGTGAATTCTACCAAACATTCAAAGAATTAACACCTATCCTTCTCAAATTATTTCAAAAAATTTAATAGGACAGAATGCTTCCTAACTCATTTTACAAGATCAAGATCATCTTGATATGAAAGAAAGAAAGATACAGACCAATATCTCTGATAAATATACATTCAAAAATCCTCAACAAAACATTAGTAAATGCAATAAAATAATATAGTAAAAGGAGTAACACCATGATCAAATAGGATTTATTCTAGGGATGCAAAAATGATTCAATGTCCATAAACCAATCAATGTAATATACCACATTAACAAAATAAAAATTGTATGATAGTCCCAGAAGATCTAGAAGAGGCATTAGACAAGATTTAGGACTCATTTATGATTAAAATAAAAAAAACTCAATAAAATCAGTTTAGAAAAAATATACCTCAACACAATAAAGGAATCTACCTCAACACAATATGACAAACCTATGCTAACACTGTATTCAATGGTAAAAAACTGAAATTTACCCCTTTAAGATCAAGAATAAGACAAGGATGCCCACTCTTACTACTCTTATTCAGCACAGTGTTGAAAATCTTAGTGATACACGCATAGGTAAGAAAAACAAATGTATCCAAATTGGAAATGAAGAGGTAAAACTGTCACTATTTGTGACTGATATGATTTTATATGTACAAAATCCTAAAGACTTTGCCAAAAAGCTATTATAAAAAAAAAACAATCAGAAATAATAAATTAACAGAGTAAAGTTGAGGATATAAAATCAATGTAAAAAATATGTTGCATCTCTGTACACTCAAAATGAACTAGCAGAAAGAGAAGTTAAGAAAACAATGCCATTTACAATAGCAACAAAGAACAAAATACCTAGCAGTAAATTTAAGGAGATGAAAGACCTATACATTGACAATTCCAAGGCATTTTTGAAAGAAACTGAAGACACAAAAATATATATTTTATGCTCATGGGTTGGAAGATTAGCATTGTTAAAATGTCCATATTACCTAAAGCAACTACAGATTCAGTGTAATCCCTATCAAAATCCCAATGAGATTGTCTACAGAAATAGAACCAAAAATCCTGAAATGCATATCAAACCACAAAAGACTCCAAAGCAATCCTGAGAAAAAAATAACTAAGCTGGAGGTATCACATTCCCTGATTTCAACTTATACTACAAAGCTACAGTAATCCAAACAGCATGGTATTGGCAGGCAAAACAGGCACAGAAATCAATGAAACAGAATTAAAATTCCAGAAATAAACCCATGTATGTATGAACAATTAATTACAACAAAGGAGCAAGGAACATACAATATGGAAATAATAGTTTCTTCAAAAAATAATTTTGGGGAAACTGGAAAGCCACATGCAAAACAATGAAACTAGACCACTCTTTCATATCACACAAAATTAACTTAAAATGGATTAACTTGAAAGTAAGAGTTGAAATCACAAAACCCTTAGGAGAAAACATATGCTGTATGTTTCTTGACATCAGTCTTAGTAATATCTTTTTGGATATGTTTTCTCAGGCAACGAAAATGAAAGAAAAATTAAACAAGTGGAACTACATCAAATCAAAAAGCTCTATAAGCAAAGAAAAACATCATCCAACCCAAAAGACAACCTATAAAGTGGGAGAAAAGATTTGCAAATCATATATCTGATAAGAGGTCAATATCCAAAATTACAAACAGCTTATATAACTCAATATCAAGGAAACAAGCAGCCAATTTAAAAAAAGGGCAGAGAGCCCAAATAAGTATTTTTCCAAAGAAGACATACAGGTGATCAATAGATTGCTCTCTGTTTTTGTACTTCAATCCTTCTTTTATAGTTTAAAGGTATTTTGAAGAAAGTTAGTTTAGGTCTTCTATCTTGAATTAAAATTTTGTAAGATTTATTTTTAGTACAGGAGAATATTCTTACCAAAGGTATCAAGTTTATTTAAAATATCAAGTGCTCTAAGTAGATAGAGCCAAATAAATCCAACAATGAATGAAAAGCCTTTATACATTATCAAATTATATAAAAATAATTCTTTCTAAATCAGAGATAACACAAAAATGTGATTCCCACTTTTAAGTACTCATAATCAAATGTAGTGGAGTCATAAAGTCCCCACTTCACCATCCACCCAATCCTCTGCTTCATTTCCTTTCCAGGTAAAACTCAGAAGTGTTGATTGCTCATAATGCTCCTTAATTTTAAATCACATTGTTATGTAATTTGGAGGGAAAGACAAATCAACAATCAGTTTAGTATTTTTAATTTCAAGTAGGCTCAGTGTCTTAATTCTATTATTTATTTTAAAATTTTTGTCATTATTCTCATATCAAAACATAGAAAACTTGCACTAATTGCTTACTTTTTAACAACACAGTAGTGACATTCAGAGCTTGTGTTTACTTGCTAAGGTAGCAAAAATAACTGAAAAGTAACTATTAACTGATGGGTTGCTATGACAGGCTGTGTGACAAATGCATTACATATACTATACCCTTACTCCTATAAGGAATTTTTGCATAATTTGTTTTCCAAATTTGGCTTGCAGAAGATACATATATACACATGCATATACCAGTTCAGTTCAGTTCAGTTCAGTGGCTTAGTCATGTCCGACTCATTGCAACCTTATGGACTGCAGCATGCCAGGCCTCCCTGTCTATCACCAACTCCTGGAGTTTACTCAAACTCATGTCCATTGAGTCAGTGATGCCATCCAACCATCTCATCTTCTGTCGTCCCCTTCTTCTCTTTCCTTCAATCTTTCCCAGCATCAGGGTCTTTTCCAGTGAGTCAGCTCTTCCCATCAGGGGGCCAAAGTATTGGAGTTTCAGCTTCAACATCAGTCCTTCCAATGAACACAGGAATGACCTCTTTGAGGATGGACTGGCTGGATCTCCTTGCAGTCCAAGGGACTATCAAGAGTCTTCTCCAACACCACAGCTCAAAACCATCAATTCTTCAACACACACACACACACACACACACATATATATAATGTGTTTCTTTAATTTCAAAACTTAGGATGAAAACTAATAATCAAAACAATGGGGGCAATATATTTTACAAATACTTTACCTTGGAAATATTCAGGTGTCAAATAAACACTTGAAAGTGACCTAACATCACTAATTAAAGGAAAATACAAATTAAAACCACAAGGAGATACCTATTACAGTATCTAAAATTAAAAAGATTGACCATTGATGGTGTAGAGAAATTAGAACTCTCATACACTGTCAGTGGGAATGCAGAATGGAACAACAACCTTGAAAAACATCAGGGCAGTTTCTTAGAAATTGAAGCTATCCCTACTCTATGATCATTCCACTCCATTTCTAAGTGTTGAATATATATCTGCACAAAGATTTATATGTGGATGTGCATAGCAATTTTAATTATAGTAGCCTCAAACTTGAAATAATAAAAAAATTCATCAACAGGTGAGTAGACAAGTAAATTGTAGCATATACATGTAATGGAATTTGAACTATTGACAACATGCAGTGACTTAGATGATAATAATAATTCTTGAGTTTTAGAAGTCACACCAAAAACAGAGATTACATACTTCAATACCTCTTATATAAAACTTTACAAAGTGCAAATTAACCTAGGTTGGTCAGCAGTAATTCAGATCAGTGGTTGTTGGGGGCAGGGCTGGAGAGGTTGATGCAAGACTCAAAGTAGGAAGAAAAGTTTCAAGTGACAGGTATGTTAATTATCCTGATTGTAGTGATGGCTTTATGATGTATATATATATGTCAAACCTTATCAAATTATGTACTCTAAGTTTCATTTTATTGCATGCCATTTACACCTTAATGAAAGTATTTTAAAATAAAGTACCTTTAAAAGTTTTTTATTGAAGTATAGTTGATTTACAATATTGTGCTATTTTCTACTGAAAACAAAGTGCCTTTTAATATCTACCAACGCATAATCATTCTCTACATAAAATCATTGTTTGTTTTTGGACTCTGTGGGAGAAGGCGAGGGTGGGATGTTTCGAGAGAAGAGCATCGAAACATGTATATTATCTAGGGTGAAACAGATCACCAGCCCAGGTTGGATGCATGAGACAAGTGCTCGGGCCTGGTGCACTGGGAAGACCCAGAGGGATCAGGTGGAGAGGGAGACGGGAGGGGGGATCGGGATGGGGAATACATGTAAATCCATGGCTGATTCATGTCAATGTATGACAAAAACCACTACAATATTGTAAAGTAATTAGCCTCCAACTAATAAAAAGAAATGGAAAAAAAAGTCATTGTTTGTGATGTATAGGAGCAAAACATTGTGTTTGCTAAGAAAGGAGGCGGTGTGATAAAATTGACTATTTAAAATGAGTATATCTTCTTTTTATAGTAGGAGTTCATTTTTCAGGCTTGTTTTTGATATCTTGTTTGCCTGGTTTTGGATTGTTGCCTTTATCTTCATTTTTTTAAAGTTGAAGTTAATAATGACTTGAAAAAAAGAGTTTCTTCCATTTACCCTCTTTAGAAACATATATCTTCATGTTAGGTGCTGTTCATCTTTACACTCAGTAGTCAATTATAATTTTACATTCTCTTCTGGGATGCATTAAAAATTTGAATTATTTTATCTGTCACTGAATTTTTCAAGGAATTTTTTATTAACCTCATTTTTCCTTCATATACACTAGAATATATCTTGAGGATGTCTTTGTATAAGTTTTCTCTTTCATTGCTCCTTTTTTTTTTTTAACTGAAGATATGAAACCCACTTCTAATGAGGATGATTTGTCTCCTTAGAGATACTTGGTGATAATGATAATGTACACATTACTTTAAACCCAATATCACTTATGGTATACCGGCTATAGTATACTAACCTGACCAAGTATAATACTTAGAGCCAGGATGAAATTGGGAATGAAGGTTAGTGGTTACAAAAGAAACAAGACTAGAAGACAATGATCAAGGAGGAACAGATTGTGGTCAGGTTCAAACTCTAGTCTGTGATGAGGTCTGGAGTCAAGTAAATCATGAGAGAGATGGACAGAGACAGGCAGACAGGTATAGAAACAGAGAGAATAGAATTACTATTTCATAAGGAACACTCTAAGAAGCCACCAGGAGATGGGATCACAAAAGTTTAGAAGGTAAGAAATGTGGGGAGTCAGGAAGTATAAAAAAGTCCAGTGTAAAATAAATCTCATCCTTCTGCCAGGAGATATTTGCTTGAACTGTAAGTTGCTCATTTCTTTGTGTCCTAAAAGGAGCTGAGCAGTGAGCCATGATAGGGAGATAACCAACAGATTAGCTTTGGTGTTTGTGTCATAGAAGCAAGATTTTCTGGCAGATGACTAACATAAAGAGATTCTAGACTCAGTGTTTAGAGCACAGTTTGATTCCAAGCTTTTCGATTACTTTATTAATTATAATTTAATAACATGTGGGAGACAAAACCTGGGTCTTGGTGCATCATGGATTAGCATATATAGGATTTATGCATAATTGGATACAGTTAAAATATTTAGTTCATCCATCATCTAATGTTTTTTTAAAGTTGAAAATTACTCATCTGATTCTTTTATCATCAGCAAATGCATATTGCAGTGTTGTTAGTCCAGTGGTTAATATCTGTTTTTCCTTATGAATTTTGAACTTGCATGCAAACAAAGGAAAATGGCCACAAATAGAATGCACTAGGCTGACTGGAGCAGTGTTCACTGGAGGGAAACTCATGTTCACTGGTGATGGGTAAAGGGTAATTGTCCAAGTGCCTCATTGTCCATTGGATTTAGGGCTGTGGATAGAGATTCATCAGGTTCAGATATCAGATTCAGGAGTTCAGTTCAGTTGCAAAGTCGTGTCCAACTCTTTGCAACTCCATGGACTGCAGCGTGCCAGGCTTCCCTGTCCATCACCAACTCTCAGAACTTGCTCAAACTCATGTCCATCGAGTCAGTGGTGCCATCCAACCATCTCATCCTCTATCATCCCCTTCTCCTCCTGTCTTTAATCTTTTCCAGTATCAGGGTCTTTTCCAATGAGTGAGTTATTCGCATCAGGTGGCCACAGTATTGGAGTTTCAGCTTTAGCATCAGTCCTTCCAATGAATATTCAGGACTGATTTCCTTTAGGATTGACTGGTTGGATCTCCTTGCAGTCCAAGGGACTCTCAAGGGTCTTCTCCAACACCACAGTTCAAAAGCATCAGTTCTTCGGTGCTAAGCTCACATCCACACATGACTACTGGAAAAGCCACAGCTTTGACTAGACAGGCATTTGTCAGCAAAGGAATGTCTCTGCTTTTAATATGCTGGTCATAGCTTTTCTTCCAAGGAGCAAGCATCTCTTACTTTCATGGCTGCAGTCACCATCCACAGTGCTTTTGGAGCGCCCCCCCCCCAAAAAAAAAATGCATCAGGAGAGGGAACCTGATACTTGAACTATCACTTCCCTAAACTGAATGTTTAAGTAAGTAAAGTTCATTTCTCTCACATAACCAGGAGCCAAGACAAAATTTTTAACTTGTAGCAGAAATTGTACTTATCCCTATTCAGCCACCTTAGCATTCCTGGTTAGGGAAGCACTAGTGCATCTTTTTCTTAAACTCAAAAGTGCCATAGAACATAACTTAACCACGAAAGTAAAATACATGAATTTGCTGTCCAAGGAATTAATTATATGGGACAGGTACACAAGGATGTGTAAAATCTGTGGGGACATATTAAAATTCAGCTTACCATGACTCTTATTACATACTCCACAGTCTATCATATCTCTGCTTTTTTGGATTTTTTTGCCTTAGGTCTCTCTCTATCCAGTGATAATACTTTATGTTTTTACAGAAAGCTAACCTGGGTTCAGTCCCAAGGTCAGGAAGATCCCCTAGAGAAGGGCATGGCAACCCAATCCAGTCTTCTTGCCTGGAGAGTCCCGTGGACAGAGGAGCTTGGTGGACCACAGTCAATAGGGTTGCACAGAGTCAGACAAGACTGAAGTGAAATAGCATGCCTGCCAAGTGTACGGCACAAGATAATAATTTAGTAGATGTGTTTTATAAATTAATTAGCATGTTCATCTTACTAACAATTTGAGCCCATAGCAACAAATTTATTGTATGACTTTACTGACATTTCTCCAATATTTTATGAGAAAAGAAGTATAAATAAATTTAAAATGCAACTATCAGTATTGCAAGGGTTAGCTATGAGAGACTTATTAAACACACTATTATCAGCATCACTTTGATGACCACATACAATAATATTTAATTGAGATATAGTTACCTTGATATCATCATCAGATATTTACAAATTGCCAAGAAACAAGCTATTGTTATAGCTAATGTTGAAATTTATCTCAACATATTTAGAAATATATTTATGGATTTTAATTTTAACTTCCAGAATTGAAACTTTAGTATGATGAAATGAAATTGGCAGCTGTTAGGTCAAAAAATGGTTTTGATAAGATCATTTTCATCAAATATGTTTTGCAATTCTCACTGCCTTCTTTTATTTGATTGTTTAAAATCTCTACAAAGCACTTAATATGTAGGATATCACAGGACCATTAGTATTAAAGTATTCTCAATATAAGTAATACATTATCTGCTAATTAAAATTTAGTAATGCCTTACTAATGTTATGATTATTTTGATATATTGATTAATTTAGTTGTATCTGTAAAAAGAACACAAGAGATGGAGTTTAAGAAATTATGACTAGATTTTTCCTACCAGATTAATTAAATGGAAATGTAACTTTGAAATCTTGGAAAGTGCTTCTAAGCAAAACACAACAAAAAGAAAAAATATTTTTGTTATGTTTTGTAGGAATTGACAAGCTAATAATAAGATTTATACAGCAATGCCAACAAATTAAAATATCCAAGATATTCTTAAACTAAACAGAACAAAGGTAGAAAACATACATTGTCTGACTTCAAATAAAAGTAGAAATTGAAGCTTGGGTAATCAAGAAGGTATGATTTTGACATACAATTCAACAAAGAGATAAATATAATATATTGTTCCTAGATCAATCACACTTATATCATCATTTTGTTTTTTTAATAGCTAACAATTCACTTCAATGGAAAAGGGAAAGTCTTTTTGACAAATGATGTTTATATAGCTAGATATCCATATTCTTTAAAATGGAACTTTGATGTCTACCTCACAACATAAAAATCAATTCGAGATTGTTTATGAAGATAAGCATCAAAGCAAAAAACATAGAAGAATATTAGAAAGTAATTTTATGACTTGTATGTAAGCAAAGATTCTTAGAAGGACACAAAATGGAATAAAAATGAAAGGAAATATTGATAATTAGATTTTATCAATCTGAAAGCTTCTGTTCATCAAAATTAATTTAAATAAAGAGCCAGAAATTGAGACATAATACTTATGCAATATTTATGTCAGAAAAAATATAAAGAACTTTTATAACTCAATAATAAAAAGTCAAATAATGTGAATATATATAGAGGTCAAATAGAAGATATATGAATAACATGAAAAATATTTTTTAATATCATTAGACATCAGAAAATATGTATTAATATCATAAATAGATTAAAAAAATCACACCTAGCCGAATGACTAAGATTACAAAGATCAAAAATCAAATATTGCCAAGGATATGGAAAAACTAGAATTTTCATATATTATTGATATTAGTGCAAAATAGTGTAATCATAAAAAGCTCCAGCTATGTGTTACAAATGTAACCATGTACTTAAGCCATAACCCAACCATTTCATTACTAGGCACTTCCATAAGAGACAAGAAAACATACATCCACAAAAAGACTTGGATACATATCCATCTCAGAAATTTGGACTGGTGCAAGTGTCTGTTAATAGGATATTGGATAAATAGCATGTGATGTTTCCATATAATGTAAATATTGCTCAGCAATTTAAAGGAATGGAATGCTGATACACACCAAAGCATGAATGAATCTCAAAAACGTTATGCTATGTGAAATGAACTTTATATTATATATATAAACAAATTACTTCATTTATATGCTATCATAGAACAAGCAAATATTCCATATTCAAAAATCATAACTATGAGTACCTTATAGGGCTGTGAGTGGGAATGACTGGGACGGGTCATAAAGTAACATTTTGATGTCATGGATCTATAAAAATTCAGAAAATGCACACTTAAAATTTATGCATTTTGTTGTATGTAAATTTCATGTCAAGGGAAGACAAGTTAAAAAAACAAAACTTCAGTAAATTATATGCATGCTGACGTATTTATGGAAAGTATACTCATGACTGAAGCTAACTTTAAAATACATCATATTCAAGATGGATGAAGGGATGATTAAAGAGATGGTTAGGTGGATAATTATAAGCTAAAGGAAGTATAAAGATAAAATACCAGTGGTAGAATCTAGCTGGTGTTCTGTGAATGGTCATTGTAAAATTATTTCAACTCTGCTCATAATAAAATATTGAAAAGAAAATAGTACAACACAAGTGAGGTAGTAGCATTCTGCTTCAGGTAAAAGTAAGAAAATAACCAATTATATGAATCATTATAACCTTCACAGGCTCTTCATCATCTGGGATCCATGATTTGGAGTTTTGAGAACCCCACATCCAATATCTAAAAGGAGGACTAAGATGATCTCATAGTTTCACTGTTTCTTCAGTTCATTTAAACATTATGTATTAAAAAAAATAAAATAAACATTATGTATTGATTGCCTTATCGTGCTCAGTATTTTCAAAATAGCCCCTGAAACTCTCTCAGGGCCTTTTAATTCTAGTAGGAGGAGGTAGACATTAAGTAAAACATATAATCACTTTCGTAGGTCAGACTTGATAATGATAAGAAAAAAGAAGTTAGGGGAAGGGGATAAGGAGTTCTGTAGTCCTGAAATGGATGTGGAACTGGGTTCTATTCATATTTATTATTATTTTTTTAAAGAAGCCATCAATAAACATGCTAATTGGAATAAAGGTTTGAAGGAGAAAAGGAAGTAAGTCACACATTCTAAGTATAGCGAATAGTAAGAAAATCCTGATTTCAGAACATAAGGAGTTTGAGAAAAAGCAAGAAGGTCCTAAGACTGAAGAAGAGTGATCCACGAGAGCAGGACAATGAGGAGTTAGAGAGGCCCATCCTTAGAGGCTGTTATAAAGACTGTGGCTTTTGTTTTGAGTGGTATGAAAAGTTATTAGATGGTTTTAAGCACAGATTCATGACTCAACTTATATTTTAACTAGATTACCTGGCTACTGTGTTTAGGGACTGAAGAAGAGAAAGTGTGTAAGATCATTTAAGAGAATAATGTAATAATCTAGGCAAGAAACAATAGACTCACACAATTGAGACATCTAAAACAGAACTGACTTCATTTCAGTACTTTTCCTTTAATTCTGAAATAGTACTTACCATGTGTGTATCAAAATAACCATATATTCTGCTGAAATAATAGAAACAATAAATATTTTTAATAATTTTACTGAAAGAATTAAAAATACAGTAGTTTTAACAACGTGGTAAAAAATAGTAATATTGTTTACCAAAGCACTTATGGAAAAAATTTAGTTGTTACTTTATACATCAGTAATTGTGGAAGAAAATACTCAGTAAATGAGGAAAGGGAAGAAACTGAGAAAGAGAAGACATAAGATTGGCAAAATGATAACCATTGAGGCTGAAAGATTAGCATATGAGTATTTATTATATTATTCTTTTAAATTTTGAATGTTGGATTTTTAAAGTTTTCTTTTTTTAATCCAAATTAACTGAAGTTATGAGTATTTGAAATTAAACAATAAAGCTATTATTAATTTAAATAAGTGAAAACCAAAAAAGCATATTTTGTTGAACAGTCAGGTGCCTGCCTAAGTAGTAGTGGTAGCTGCCTGTGATGAATGCCTTTTTGCAATAGGAGCAAGAAAGGAAGATGACCAGCAAATTATCTAAGGAAAATACTCTTCAAGAAAATTAGAGATACCAAGGGAACATTTCATGTAATGATGGGCACAGTGAAGGACAGAAATGATATGGACCTAACAGAAGCAGGAGATCTTAAGAAAAGGTGGCAAGAATACTCAGAAGAACTGTACAAAAAAGTTTATCTTCATGATCCAGATAACCACAATGGTGTGATCACTCACCCACAGCTAGACATCCTGTAATGCAAATTCAAGTGGGCCCTAGGAAGCATCACTACGAACAAAGCTAGTGGATGTGATGGAATTCCAGTTGAGCTATTTCAAATCCTAAAAGATGATGCTGTGAAAGTGCTGCACTCAGTATACCAGCAAATCTGGAAAACTCAGCAGTGGCCACAGGACTGGAAAAGATCAGTTTTCATTCTAATTCCAAAGAAAGGCAATGCCAAAGAATGCTCAAACTACCACATGCTAGCAAAGTAATGCTCAAACTTCTCCAAGCCAGGCTTCAACAGTATGTGAACCGTCAACTTCCAGAAGTTCAAGCTGGTTTTAGAAAAGGCAGAGAAACCAGAGATCAAATTGCCAACCTCTGCTGGATCTTTGAAAAAGCAAGAGAGTTCCAGAAAAACATCTACTTCTGCTTTATTGATATGCCAAAACCTTTGATGTTGTGGATCACAATAAACTGTGGAAAATTCATAAATAGTTAATGAAATGTTATTTCTATATCTGCATTATTACAAAGTATATCTTGGACTACTTTAATGAAGTGTAAATTATTAGGCTATTTAAATAAGAAAATTAACTTTAAATGTAGAATTTCTAATATATTGATGGAGTAATACAAGTGTTTATCCTGTAGTGTTCTATTTTTTAAATGGAAAAGTATTTTATTTTAAATATAGCAGTGTATACATAATTCCAAACTCTCAGTCTATCCCTCTAACCTGTAGTATTCTTAAACTATATTTATGATAAAGAAAATTACCTTTTATTGTGTGTGTATGTCTGTGTGTATGTGTGACTGTCCATTATTTTATGATCAGAATTTTCTTTTTAAAACTAGCAAAAACAAAATGAGAGTGAAACATGTAGATTCTGTTTCTTTAAACATACAAAAACCTGGCATATGGAAATTAAATATTAATTGCCTAGGATGGAAAATTGATACCTATTAAGGATTTTAGATGTAGAGATACAGTGTTGAAATCTGTACTATATGCAGAAGAGTAAAAGATGGTTTTCCTATTTATATTAAAGCTTCTAGCAGATTTTAAATTGAAAATCTCAAATATCCCAAATAAGGGAAGAATTGTATAACTTTGAAATTTTAACATTTCAGACAAAATAGCAGGATATATCTAAATGCCTGCATGTAGAGAATTACTGATGATTATATCTATGTGAAAAATGGGTATAACTGGTCTATAACTTCCATATAACAATAGCAAGACAATTAAATGCTTACAACATGTTTTAATATAAAATGTATCTTGCTGATAGGGCAATTTTAAAAGTTGTTTGGAAAGTTTTTATGAACAAGTTTGAATTTTTAAAGGTGAAAGTCACATCTGTTAATTAGTTCATATTAATTTTTATGTTCTAAAAATATAGTTATGGAAGTATAAGGTATTTAAGACTTTCAATGATGTCATTTTGAGAGATTTGAAGTGGCTCTATTTAGCTAGAAGAAAATCTTGGGGCATTTTTTGTTTTTATTTTCCAGATTAAAGTAAAATATTATCTTTCTTGAAACTCTTTAATTCTTCTTGCTATTTTTTTCACTTCCTTTCCCTTTCACTCCTCATTGGAAATATGTTTTTATCTCATTGTTTTTGGGATCAGTCTGGCTAGAGATTTATCAACTTTATTAATACTTTTGGAAAATATTTTTCATCTTCATTGATTTTCTGTATTATTATCTTTTTACTGTTTTATTAATTTATGCTCTTACCATCATTGTTTCCTTTCCCCACTTTTCTGAGCTTAATTTACACCTCTTTGATAGCTTCTGAAAATAGAAACTAAGATCACAGAATTTAAATTCTTTTTCATTTTCTGGAATTATTAGGTAGAGTTAAAAATTTCCCTTCAATTACTGCCTTAACAACCTCCCACAAATTCTGAGTCTTTGTCTCATAAACATCCTGTAAACAAACAAACAAAAAAAACTTTGAATTTTCACTTTGAATTTTTCTCTCTAATATATTATTTAGGGTTGTACTATTTAATTTCCAATAGTTAGGGAATTCTGATATATCATATTCTTTTTCATTTCTCATGCAATTACATTGTATTGAAATCACATACTGTATATTCTTTCAATCCTTTTAAGTTTATTGAGACTCCTCTATTGGTCTAATGTAGTCTATCTGGTTCATTGGTAGTGAGTTCTTGGGAGAAGTGTTTATTCCAGCGCTTTTGGGTATAGTGTTGTATAAACAGCAAATACATGAAAGTGGTTGGTAGAATTTCCTTGTTTTATCCGTCTCTAAGATAGGAGTCTCAAATGTAACTGTAGGTTTATTTATTGCTCCTTTATTGGAACAGCTCTCATTTGATGCCTATACATTTAGGATAAGTATGTATGCCTTGCTGAAACTGACACTTTTGTTATGAAATTTATCTCTTTTTCTCTGGTAATATGCTTTAACTTGAGAGTTTTTCTAGTACTAATATACTCACTCCATTTTTTATTGTGGTAAAATAAGCATAAAATTTAACATCTTAACTATTTTTAAGTGTACGGGTCAATAGCATTAGCACGTTCACATTGCTGTGCAACCATCACCGCTACTCACCTCCAGAACTGGTCATCTTCCCGAACTCTGTACTCTTCGAACAATAACTTCCTTCCTATTCTGCATCCTCGCAAGAGGAACCTTCACGGACCAGAGATCAAACCCTTGTCTCCTACATTGGCAGGCGACTCTTCACCATTGAGCCATTAGGGAAACCTCTCATTGTAGTTGTAATTTACATTTCTCTAATGATTAGTGATGTTGACCATTTTTTCCGTGTGCTTATTTATTAGCCACTTGTATACCTTTTAAGAGAATCTCTTCAAGTCCTTTGCCCATTTTGAATTGGATTTTTTTTTTTTTAATTTTTGAGCTGTATTAGTTCTTCATATATTGTGAATACTGATTGTTATCAGAAAATACAATTCACAAGTATTTGTTCTCACTATGTGGTTTGCTTTTTCACTCAGTTGATAGTGTATTTTCAGGCACAAAAATTCTTAAGTTTGATGAAGTTCAATTTATCTAATTTTTTTTCCTTCTTGTGCTTTTGGTGCCATCTCCACTATATCATCACCAAGTTCAGTGTTGTGAAGTTTTGCTCTGTTTCCCTCCAAGAGCTTTATAGTGTTACCTGTTACATTTAGGTCTTTAATTCATTTTGAGTTAATTTTTGTTTCAGGTGTAATGTAAGGGTCATTTTTTTTTTTTAATCTTGTGCATATTTAGTTTTCCCAGCAGCAGGTTTTGAAAAGACTACCCTTTTCCCACTGAATGGTCCTGGCATCCTTGTAGATAATTATTTTTAGCTAACTAGCTAGCAAAATATCATCTCTCTATCTCTCCTTTCTGTCTGTTGGTTTATATGTTATTTTGTGCCAGTACCACACTGTTTTGATTCACATATCATTTATTTTCATAAATATTTGCATTTCATGTATTTTCTATCTTTTAAATCTATCATATACATCCTGTTGTTTAAAGTTCACTTCTTTTAGCATCATTGAGCTAATGTAAATATAGGTAAAGTCAGATTCACACACAACTACCAATTATGACCCTTTCATTCATTTGTATAGTCCTGCAGTTCCATTTGGGAGAAGGCAATGGCACCCCACTCCAGTACTCTTGCCTGGAAAATCCCATGGATGGAGGAGCCTGGTAGGCTACAGTCCATGGGGTCGCGAAGGGTCGGACACGACTGAGCCACTTCACTTTCACTTTTCTTAAGGGTCGGACACGACTGAGGGACTTCACTTTCACTTTTCACTTTCACGCATTGGAGAAGGAAATGGCAACAAGTGTTCTTGCCTGGAGAATCCCAGAGACGGGGGAGCCTGGTGGGCTGCCATCTATGGCTTCGCACAGGGTCAGACATGACTGAAGTGACTTAGCAGCAGCAGCAGTTCCATTTAGCCTATTTTCTTTCATGCTGGAAAAGGTTCCTTTGTCATTTTTTATAATTCAGGTCTGCTGGAGATGAATTCACTCATGTTTTGTTTATCTGAAAGTATCTCCATTTGCTTTTTTTAAAGGATTTTTTCTTTGCTACATATATTACTTATTTTTTTTTAACAATATTTATCTTGTTTGTAGCTCCTTAAGCTTCCAGGATCCATAAATTAAACTTTTCTAGCAAAAAAAAAAAAAAAAATCATTTTTTCTTTAAAATAAACCTGTCTTTCTCTTTCCCATTTCTTTCTGTGACTCCTCTTTTACATAATTTTAGACAAGTTGTTTTTGTTCCAACATCTCTGAGGTTATGATCATGGTTTGTAGCCCATTATCTCTTTTTACTTTGATTTGAATAGCTTCTATTATTCATTCTTCCTTCTTATTTCCTACTCTTTTCTTTTGCATTGTCTAATTGGCTGTTCCAATATTGTATAGACATTGTACCATTCACTCTTGAATTTTGATTTTTTATGACTGAGAATTCTCTACTGAAATCTCCAATTTTTCACATTTTTTCTTTAAATTCTTAAACATAATCCTATCATCTTTTAAAATATTTGTCTGCTAATTCTAACTTTTGGCTATTTTGAGGCTGTTTCTTGTTTTCTGATGTTAGCTGTTTCTTTTCTTTTTTTCTGATTTCCCCACATCTTATTTATCTAATAATTTATTACTGTGTTGGGAAGAAAGAAATTTTCCTCTACCCTTCTATGTTCTTATGGCTGGTCTAAGAATTAAATTGACTTGAGACAAATTAACAGGGAAAAGTAAAACAAATTTTAATTGTGTGTACATGGGAGAAACCCAGAAAATTGGGTAACTCAATAAAATGGCCAAAGCCTCAACTAAAGACTAAAGAGGATGTTGAGAGTCAGTTTTAGGAAGTTTACCAGGAAAAGCTCATTAAGCAAAGATGATTGTGATGCATATGTAAGTTTGGTTCAAAAGTATACATGCACCCCAACATTAATTGCAGCACTGTTTACAGTAGGCAAGACATGGAAGCAACCTAAATGTCCATCAATAGTTGAATGATAAAGATGTGGTACATACATACAATTGAATATTGCTCAACTATTAAAAAGAATAAAGTAATGCCATTTGCAGCAACAGGGAAGGGCCTAGAGATTATCATACTGAGTGAAGTAAATCAGAAGAAAAAGACAAATATCATATGATATCACTCATATGTTGTATCTAAAGAAAATGATACAAATGATTTTATTTACAAAACTCAAACATAGTCTTATAGAAGAAAATTATGATTACCAGGGGAAAGGGTGAGGTGGGGAGGGATAGTTTGGGAGTTTGGGATGTAAACAGTACTATATTTAAAATAGGTTATCAAGCAGAGGGAACTTGGCTCAATAATATGCAATAACCTAAATGGGAAAAGAATTTGAAAAATAGTATATACTTATGGGTATAACTAAATCATTTTTCTGTACATGTATAACTAACACATCATTGTTTATCAACTATACTCCAATATAAAACATATTTTTTAAAAAAAAAGTTATTGCTTCCTCCATTGATATGAGTTTCTTCAGATTTGGTCACCTTCTTCTTCCAGGTTTGGAGAGGGAGTTGCCCTTATATACGGAGATTTCCCTTACAATGTAAATGTTTCTTACAAAAGGGTAACTCCTACTTGATTTTTAGAACCTTTCCCATGTCTGCTGTTTCTCAGAAAATTACCAACCTAGAACAATTAATATGCCAAAGAGACATAGAGTGGCAAATTCTGCTCCCCCACAATTGTATACTGAACATCGAGGACTCTACATTTTTGAGAATCAGCATCATGTGCTCCTCCTTTTCCAGAATGTTGAATTTATTCTAGAAGGCAGTTAAGTTACCTGTGAATCAGTGCATTTTAAGGCTTTTAAAATGTTTTCAGTAGGGCTAGTCTAAAGTAGGACTCTTGAAGCATGATGTTTCTAAGGTCTCAATTTTATACTAGGGATTATAGTAATTTATCTCCTTACTAGCTGGATAAAACTCTTATCTCTCACACTGCACAACCTTGGATTCCCTCGCCTGTTGACAGCAAAGCCCATTTGCTGACATGAGGTTGTAGGGAAGGAAAGTACAATGTTTATTCAGGGGTTAAGAAGGAGTATGGGTAGCTCATGCTCAAAAGACTCAATCACTCAAATGGGTTTCAGGGAAGGGTTTTTAAAGGTAACATTTGAGTTCAGGGCTGCAGGGTACATGACTTTCTTCTGATTGGTTCATGGTGAAGGTGGTGTTTCTAGAACCTCAATCATCAACCTCCTAATTTCAACCACTTTAGGGTGTACATTCTTGTGGTCAGCATGCAGTCATCATCTTTCACTTAGGCAGGGTCTTAGTTTCCACAAAACTGCTCAGATTTGTATGTATTTCTTTGAGAAGGAACTAGGATTCTGTTTTATAACTGAATTCTTGTTTCTAGACTGCTTTCCCTTTGTTTCTGAATTTTCTCACTTCCCCAGTAAGTAACTGCTTGAATAAGTATTTTGGAATTTAGGGAAAATAATAGGAGATTAAAACCTTTTGTTTATGTTTTTACAAACAAGAAATGGAGGACACATAGGGTGTTTTGTACAAGCGAGGTCCCTGCAGAGAACTATTGGGTTTCAATCTGCCCTTTTCTTTGATAGTCTTCAATCCTGAGGGAACAGGGGTAAGACAAGAGAAAGAATAACATTTTAGAAAGAGAGGTTAATTGCAAAATCAGCAAAGGAACTCAATTTTAAGGGGACTTGGTTTCAGTACCCCTGTGCAGACACCTGGAGTTCTTTCTCTGCACAGCCTCTTTCTGTCAGGTGTTTTGCTTTACAAATTCCAGTAACTTCAGCAGATCTGAATTGTAATTACTGCTATGTTCCTGGGCTCAACATCCCTATGTGAGGCTTCAAAAAGCCTTAAGGCAAATAGTTGTATTGGTATTGGGGCTTATGTTTTGTGTTTTCCTCTTTGGAGAGGACAGTTGATTTGCAGTATCTGAAATTTTCTTCTAATTTTTCATATAATATGGTCATTTTTATTGTTTACAACTACAAAGGATATTTCAGCATCAGTTTCTCTCTTGGAGTTTCAGATTCAAGTTATTACCATTTTATTGTTTGAGAAATAAAGATATGTAGCTTTTTATTCTCTAAGTACTTAAGATACTTCAACATAAACATCATGATGTATATATGTGGGGGAAATAAATGTACAATAATCTACAACCTAAGAGTAGTTACTTTATCAAGATTTTGATTTCTTGAGTATGTGGTTAGCAGTTCTGAAACTAATCTCCCTAATCCACACTCCACAATTGGCAATTTTATCAGAAATTAACAATGAAGAATGATAAAAAAAAGATTTCACTTGTGAAATGAGTAATATCTAAAATTTGTTGTTGATTAAAAAGATTAGAAATATACCTCTATGCCTCCATGTGTAAGCTATAAGAATTTAATAAACCAGTGCTCATATATGGCTTTAGCTTAGAGCTCTTAGTTTAAAACGGGCTAAACATGTAGTTGTTTATATTTAAATTAATTAAAATTAAATGAAATTAATTTCTGTCATTTAAAGTGACTAAGTTGCTAACATATTTTATAGCACATATATGGAATAATATTATCACAAAGCATTCTATTGTATAGCATTGGTATAGAATTCCAGTGGGACTCCAGTGGATCCTTACATCTGCCACATTAAATAATTCTCTCTCATCTGGTCAGAATAGAAAGTTCACTGATCCAGTTTTCAGTATATTGCTATGCATTTCTAGAAGTGAAATTTTAGCAAAGTTCTAAAGTTTAAAGTACTTAAAATGATGAGAAAAGGAAGTTCATGAGTATTCAAGGACAGTTTTTATGACACTTCTATGCTTGCATGGATGAATTCCATATAAGACTAGCTTACATTTTCATAAATGACATGTTAGTGAACTTGTGAAAGAGAAGATATATGACTTTGACTTCCAAACTGTTTTTAGAAATTATGAGTATTCACTATAGGAAAGTGAAAATTGTGAATACCAAAATTCCTTAGGTCAGTTAACAATTGATCAATTTACAAATATGGCATCATCAAAGAGTGGTTTGATAGAAATGGAAATTTATATCACTGAATTGATAACCCAAATCAAATCAATTAGTATTTCACATTAAAACACAGGGCCTATTATGATACAGTAGAAACAAGTAAGATTCTTACCTTCTCCCACTGGCTTCCATACAGTTTTCCCATCCTGTTGAATAGAATGTCAGTGATACTATAGGATTTTAATCTCAGATCTGTCTAGGAAAAGCACACAATCTTAATCTGTTTGTTTTTCAGCACATATCCAAAGGACAGGTCCAGGGCAATTGATGAAATTCAGTAAGTAGCCAAAGACTAGCTCTTAAAAAAAAAAAAAAAAAAAAATTAGAGTCACACAAAAGTGAAACATCCCCCCATCCTTCAAGAACAAATTTAGAGTATCTGCTCTGGACCAATTATTATGTATACTGACTATGTTTGTAGGCTTTCCCAGATGAAAAGGAAATTGAGCAATAGTTATGTTTGCATGAGCTCACTGTGACATTTTGAGAGAGTCATTTCCTAGGCAGGTTGATAAGAAGTCTAGGGGTCCCCAAGGAGAGTGGGGTCTGGAATTCTCAAAGAGGAAGAAAGGACAAACTTTTTTCCCCCTCTACATTCCTTAGGATTATATAGCAATAATGTATCCTGCCTGAGGACAGTCTCTTGATTAAACCTTCTGGCTAATCCTGTTATTTTAAAACGTAAATTATGGGAGTAGGTCTGCTGAGGTCTTTACAACCTCCAGATATTCTTTTGATTCATTGTAATGACTAATTGGAGTATATAACTCCATTGCTAGCACTAGCAAGGGGGTACTCTTTCTGCCCCCTTCTGATGCCTATGTCAGAAGCTTTCTCTATCTCCTTTACACTTTAATAAAACTTTATTACACAAAAGCTCTGAGCGATCAAGCCTTGTCTCTGGCCCTAGATTGAATTCTTCTCCTCCGGAGGCCAAGAATCCTGGCATCTTTTCATGGTTCAGCAAAAACCTTTCAATTTCTAGATAATTTCCAAGTAGTGGCATCGTGTTCAAAGGAAAATTTTATCCCCAGTGATGTCTGTCTCCAAATTCCAGTAAAAACTCCTAAATAATTTGGCATCCTGGCAAATAAACCTTCTTTCCATGCCCAACTCAATAAAGATACCCTAAGAAAGTATAAGTATGACAACCAGCTGCTCTGCAACCAAGTAGGCAAATTTGGGTTTAAAGATAGAATGATTTTGCCAACAAATATGTTTACAAAGATGCTGTTAATAGATAAGCAAAAACTCATGGGCGGTGTATGTCTCAATTGAAATGTTGTTGCTGTTTAGTCGCTAAGTTGTGTCTGACTCTTTTGTGACCCCATTGACTGTAGTCCACCAGGTTCCTCTGTCCATGGGATTTCCCAGGCAAGAATATTAGAATGGGTTGCCATTTCCTTCTCCAGGGAACCCTCCTGACCCAGGGATAGAATCTGTATCTCCTGCACTGGCAGATGGATTCTTTATCACTGAACCACCAGGGAAACCCAATAGGAATATACCCATATTCTGTATCTTTGAAATTAAAAAAAGAAAAAAAAAATGGCTTCGACGGTTGAATTTTGATACAGGATTATTGTTTATTTTTAGAAAAGCATACTTTAGAGACAATTTATATTCTTGGAAGAGTGTTTGGAACACAAAGAAATTCTCTGAAGATGTAGTCACCTTTCTAGACTAGGTGTAAATGCCAGTATTATTTTAAAATCTTAGCTGTTGTATAATACCTGAATATTTCTCACTTTTTTAGCTATAGTTTTTTAGTTCTCTGATGATATTAAGTTATAAATCAATTTTCTTGTGAGACTGGGTCAAATATTGTCTTTTTTGAATGATTGTGTTCAGAGACATTCACAACTCACAATTCCTCATATTCATTTGTTATATAAAATGTGGTTCAGTAAAGCATTGAAATCATGTGTCATATTTTTGATAAAATATTAACAAAAATCCTCTCTTATTTATTTTTCTCAAATAGACAACTCATTCATTTTCAAGTTCTCTCTTTGAAAGACTTGACTATATAGAAAGTTCTTACATTATATTTCTTCATAATTAATGAAAATATCACTAATATCTTACAGCACTTTTGGGGAAAGTAACATGGATAGAAGAAGTTCTCATTATCAAGGAATTTTATATGCAAATTAAAATTTATTTCTTTGAATTAGATGAGGTGAATCAAAAAGTTGCACGTAAATTTTCAGTTATTCAAGCATAGTCTGCAAAACAAAACAAGAAACTTTTAATTAAAAATTCAGTAAGTGGTAGAGAAAATGCTTAAAATTATAGTTGATTGATACTTTTTTGGCATTAATATTCTCTGTAAGAAGTAGAATAAAAGATAAATCAAGCAACTTGATGGGAAGGAAAAGGCAATGTTAAATAAGAAAACAAAGGAAAGAGAAATCGTTAAACATGTTTTTGCTTATTTTTTTTTATTAATCATGTTTGGTGAATATGAGAATGACAAGATCAGAAAGTCATACAAAAAGAATTTTATAATAAAAATGTTTTATACTATTTTTAAATTAAGGGAAAAAAATGAAAAAGAAGGAGTTGTCTAAGAAATGTAGGGAAGTTTCTTCCTAGAGCAGAGTAAAAAGATTAAGATATCACTTATCTTCTAGGGAAGAATCTGTTTATAAACCATTTGAAATTGCTAGTGCAGTTGTGTGACCATGAAGCATGAAGACTGCAAATAAGTAAATATGGGTGGAATTATCTCATTTAAATAGAAACCCTAATGTGTAATTTACAGTAGAAATAAGACTGTCATGCATGGTTTAGAACATGTCTATAGCACCTGTTTTTGTAATGCTTACAAAGCATTATTGCTTACATGAGTGGGGAAAGGTTAGGAGCCAACCGCTTAATTGGCCTGCACAGTCTTTTTTCATGCACATTTGGCAGTGTGCAGCCCACTGTGCTTAGGTATAACTTCCCATCAAAAATCTCTTGCAACACTTTGCAAGCTCATTCAAGTAAGTATTAGCCTCCCCTATTTGGATACATTGCTGTCAGACTTTTTATCACTCTGGAATGAAGAGATGTGCAGAGGGGCTATTAGAATTAAGCAAGAAATGTACCTGTAGAAGATGACCACTAGACAGCATTTGTAGGCTTTAGTAATAAAACTGAAGCACTGACATGCAGGAAGAACAGTAATAACTAATCCAATTTCTGAACACTGTAGCTCTTGTTTGAACCTCACTGGAAGACAGAAGTCATGTGATTTCCAGATAATGCCTTATATGGAACTCAGCATCAAGGGCACAGAGAAGAGCTAAGAATGGATCTAGAGAAACAAAAGAATACTCAGAACACTTACCCATTTCTCTCATATTATCCAGCCCTGTGCTTTGTCCAGATGAAAAGATTTTTCTCCAAATACCAGAAACACAGCTACTATACCATTATGCAAAGATGTTAACCCAGGTATATTCTTATTATGGGTTGAATCGTGTTCCCTTCTCTCTCTAAAATATATTGAAGTCTGAATGCCTAGGACCAGTGAATGTGACTTCATTTAGAAGTAAAGTCTGTAGCTATATAATAAAGTTAAAATGTGGCCATTAGATCCGTAATTTTAAATGACTCATGGCCTTATAAGAAGAGGGAAATTTGGACACACACATAAAGAAATCCATGAGAAGACACAGATACAGAGGAAGGTGGTCCTATGAAAACTCCTAAGGAAATATAATTAAAAACAAAATCCTCTACCAACCTAGAAATCCTCTCCATAAAAGGTAGAAGGTAAATTGTTGAACATTTTTTGTTAGTGAATGAGCATTATACAGGAATAGTACTGAATGGGAATTATACCAAAATGTAATGTGCAAAACAAATTTCCACTAAGAGACTTCAAAGACAGAAATGAATTTCACTTTTATTTAGGCAAACAGATACAACTCATTAAATACATGTTAAGATAAACTATAGCTAGTCCTCAAGTAAGAGGATTGACAGTACCATTTGTCACATGTAGTTCATGCTAACTTTACCTGGTAATTGAGGCAACAATTCTGTCAGCTAATTGGCTTATTCCAGAGGAAGAACAAACTTCTTTGATGCTTACATTTCAAAGAGATGGTTTCTGTTTCTTTGAGAAAGACATTCCTGCATCAGAAAGCTGACAAAAGACTTGTCTAGTTTTCAGAATGATCTATTTAAATTTCAAAGAGGGGAAAGCACTTAAAATTTTAAGTTTTCTACAGTAGATGCTGTAGGAAAAGGATGGGAAAGGAATTTCTCACTTATTTTCAACAGGGAAAACTAAACCTCTTTACTTTTTAATTTTTATTTGTCCTTAAAGAGGGAGACCAGCTGGAGTTATGCTGCCCCAAGCCATGGGTCCCCTGGGGATATCAGAAACTGGAAGGTGCTAGGAAGGATTCTCTCCTGGAGACTTTTGAAGGAAGCATGGCTCTGTCAGTATACTGAGTTCAGAATCCAGCCTCCAAAACGGAGACAATAAGTTTATGTAGTTTTCTTCCACCCAGTTTGTGATACTTTGTTAGGTTAGTCCCCAGAAACTAATACAATGCCCATCTAAAATTTAAAATGTTAATAACATATAAGTTAGCAAGAAATCTGTGAGAATATAAGAGGAGACAAAACATGAATTAATCTAAAGCACAGCTACTTTAATCTTATGTTCTATTCATCAGTAATGGAAGTTAAGTTGGTAATCGTTGTTCCTTACCGGACCTCCCATTTCCTATTTCTGTACATTCTGCTAGGAACAGGCAAGTCAGAGATACTTAACAAGTGGTGTGACTCTAATTTAATACTCTCAAAATCCAAATTTTTAGTGGTCTTAAGCATTTTCTCATTGACCAAAAATATTAGCAATTGAATTAAATTGGCAATTAGAAATCAGACTTAATTAGCAATTAGAAATGCAAGACTGGATGAAGTAGAAGCTGGAATCAAGATTTCCAGGAGAACTATCAATTACCTCAGATATGCAGATAATACCACTCTTATGGCAGAAAACGAAGAGGAACTAAACAGCCTCGATAAAGGTGAAAGAGGAGAGTGAAAAAGCTGACTTAAAACTCCACATTCAAAAAACAAAGATAATGGCATCTGGTCCCATTACTTCATGGCAAATAGATGGAGAAACAATGGAAATAGTGACAAACTTTACTTTCTTGGGCTCCAAAATCACTGTGATGGTGACTTCAGGCATGAAATTAAAAGACACTTACTCCTTGGAAGAAAAGTTATGATCAATGTAAACAGCATATTAAAAAGCAGAGACATGACTTTGCCAACAAAGGTCCGTCTAGTACACGCTATGGTTTTTCCAGTAGTCAAGTATGGATGTGAGAGTAGGACTAAAAAAAAAGCTGAGCAACAAAAAATTGATGCTTTTGAACTGTGGTATTGGAGAAGACTCTTGAGAGTCCCTTGGACTGCAAGGAGATCCAACCAATCCATCCTAAAGGAAATAAGTCCTGAATATTCATTGGAAGGAATGATGATGAAGCTGAAACTCCAATACTTTGGCCACCTGATGCAAAGAACTGACTCATTTGAAAAGACCCTGATGTTGGGAAAGTTTGAAGGTGTGAGGAGAAGGGGACAACAGAGGATGAGATGGTTGGATGGCATCACTGACTCAATGGACATCAGTTTGAGTAAGCTCCGGGAGTTGGTGATGGACAGGTAAGCCTGGCGTGTTGCAGTCCATGGGATCGCAAAGAGTCAGACATGACTGAGCGACTGAACTGAACTGAACTGTTTGCTAAAAGACAACTTGTTTGCTGACAGACAGTAAAAATTCCAAGTAGAGTTAGGTGCATTATACTAGTCATATTTAGGGGGAAAAAAAAGTTATTTCTTTTAGGAAGTGAAGATCCTTAGTTTGATATCTAAAACATTGTTAACATGCAAAAGTTCAAAAAAGTTGAAAACCCATTATCTGTTCTTAAGTGTTTTGGGAGTCTATGAAACACAAAAGACTGGGAACCACAGGTTTAGAATATGTACTTGGTCACCAGAGAGCCTGGGCCCATATCCCAAGGTTCAGACTGTAAAGAATCTGCCTGCAATGCAGGAAACCTGGGTTTTATCCCTGGGTTGGGAATATGCCCGAGAGATGGAATGGCAGCCCACTCCATTATTCTTGCCTGGAGAATTCCATGGACAGAGGAGCCTAGCAGACTATAGTCCATAGGGTCTCAAAGAGCCTGAAGCAACTTAACATGCATGCACCACCTATTAGCCAGATAGAATTGTGTGAGTAATGTAAGATTTATAAGGCATCATCTTTTTATACATACAATAAATATAATAATTCTCAGACAGAAAATAATTAATAAAATAATATGCAAATTCATTCACAAAAGAGAACATATGGGAGAATTTGTCAACTCATTTAGTTAGCAGGAGCATCTTGAGTATATACCCTGACCAGGATATATTACAGGACCAGAGAATAAGGCAAACACTCTCATAATCATAAATGTAACATATTAGCATACTTATGTTTTCTCTATATTAACATGTGAATGTCATGACAAATTTTAAGACATTTTATGGCCTCAAAGTTTATCTTTTCAAATCATCAGTTTATTAAATTGACAGTAACTGAGGAAAAAAGATAATTTCTTCATATAATGCCAAAATTATACTTGATAACTTTTAAAACATTTATATGGCAGATGTTACTTATGCTTAAACTGGGCTTTCCTTGTGGCTCAGCTGGTAAAGAATCTGCCTGCAATGAGGGAGACCTGGGTTTGATCCCTGGGTTGGGAAGATCCCTTGGAGCAGGGAAAGGCTTCCCAGTCCAGTATTCTGGCCTGGAGAATTCCATGGACTGCATAGTCCAACTGAGTGGACTTTCACACTTAAACTATAAAGCATACCTATATAAATCTTGAAGCAAATATTGTATTCAATGATAAAATACAACTTGCTTTGATAACAC
Source organism: Cervus canadensis (assembly GCF_019320065.1). NCBI lineage: Eukaryota > Metazoa > Chordata > Mammalia > Artiodactyla > Cervidae > Cervus > Cervus canadensis. The sequence goes on along the minus strand of NC_057397.1, from coordinate 50,386,390 downwards.
TGAGAATATTAAAATGTCACTACTTAACTGATAAGTTTTAGCCAGTGTAATAAGGCGAGGGAAGAGACATAAAAACTGAAAATGAAAAAAGAGGATCATATTGTGTATACTCTTATACAGAGAGTTATTCTAAATATACACAGCATTAATAAAAGAATTAAACTTTCTAAAAAATTCAGTACATGAAAATCAACTTTATTTCAATAAATCAGAAACAAAGAGTTTACAAATAAAAATTTTAAAGATAGCTTTTAAACTTAAGATGACAAGGCAATGTGATGAAGAGTATGCAAAGTTCTGTCACCAAAATTTCAAAATATTATATATTAGAAGAAATTAAATAAGACTAAATAAACAGAGGGACATAGCATGTACATGGGAAAATGTTATTTAAAGATGATAGTATTTTTTAAATTGACCTAAATAAATATAATAAAACCATAAAATATTTTCATTAAGTTTTTATGTGATAATTAATAGTTATGAAGAATGAGAAAACTGATGGAGTATAAAGCTAGAAAATATACCAAAGTTTTGCATAAGAGTAGAAAAATAAAATAATAGAAGAAAGTAGAGGGATCAGGAGAGATTCGACCTTGCTGATCAATTGGTTTATAATAAAGGTGCTCTTAACCATGTAATGTAGTCAGGTGTTTTGAAGGAATGTGCTAGGTTAAATGAAAATTGATGTGTGGAAAGTAAATAAGTTCTGCGATCTAACTCACACTGTGTTTAAAAAGTCAGATATAATAGCATTTTAGAGAAAGATATGAAAGGTATATCAATAAGACATATAGCTAAAAGAAAATGTAAAGAGGATATTTTTATGACCACAGGAGAAGCAAATAATCCTTAATCAGAACATAAAAGTAGATATAAAGAAAATATTGGTCAAAAATACTTCATCAAAATTAAGAACTCATCATCAAATGAAACAATTATTAGAATGAAAAAATTAAAGCCATAGTGTTAAAGACAAATTTTATTATTTCTGACAAAAATTATATAAAGAACTTAATACTTGCTAAATCACAAATCAAATAAAAATAGCCTAATAAAGTTGGGGAAAATACCTAAATATGCACTTTACAAGAGAACATCCAAAACATCATTAGGCATAGAATAAGGTTCTTATTTCATTATTCATCAGAGAAGTGAAAATTAAAACCACAATATTTTTGAGTCAGAATCAGAACTGTCAGGTATTTTACCCTATTTTCAGGTCTGTGTGTGTGAGAGACAAAACAGAAGACATTCAACTTGGAAGCAAAGACAGTTTATTATCACAGGGAAAGCAGAAACCGAGGTAAAATTATAATGGTAATTCCTAGAGCCTCATTTCCCTTAGAGCAATGTGGTGAGTTCCAGTTGGTAACTGTTCATGTATTCACTGTGTGTTACAGACTATAAAATAGATTGAAACACTCTGATGTTGTAGAGGAGCTGCTAGAAAATTTGCTCATCCCTTCATCCCCTCCAATTTACAGCAACAACAAACATTATTTTTATTACCCTGGAATATAAGCAAATGTTTCTTGGGAGGGGAGTAAGTCATTCCTATGTCTATTACCCTGAAAAGTAGGCAAATTTCTTCTGAGAGACATCTCTAAGTGACTCTGGAATGAGTTACTATCTCTATCTTTATTTACTCAGAAAAGTAAATAATTTGCTTCAAGGAAATTCCTGTCCCTATGTTTCCAGGACTGCATAAAAAGATTCCAGATAATACCCATATATGAAATGCTTCCACATATTTATGGAAAGTTGATTTCCAATAAATATAGTACTAAGCAAATAGAATAGCTGAATTTGAAGAAAATGTCAAAATCAGTTTTTGAAATCTCATGCAATATTTAGAAATCTCATGCAATGTGGGTGATTATGTAAACTGGTGTCACCACTTTAGAAAACTGTTTAGTATTATCTACCAGAATGAATCATTACATATTCTACAGCACTACAAAGCAATTCCACTTTTAGTAATATAGTCCACAGATGGGCAAGATTATTCCAAGAGACATAGATAAGAATATTCAACATAGCATTATTTATAGTGGCTCCAAACTTGGGGGAAAAAAATCAACTTCTAATCAAAAGTAGATTTAGTAGTTACCTCATAGCATATCAATATAATCATATAATTGTCAGTAAAGAATGAAGAATAGAAAACTACTACTATAGGCAACAATGCAAATGAATTTACAAACAATATAACATGAAATACATTAGACTCAACATAACACACGCAACTGTTCAAATAGGCAGAATGAAATTATAATGATAGATGTCAGAATAACCTTTACTTTTGATGGGATTGATGCCTGGGTGGGAACACAAATGAGGGTCTTGGGATCTATCTTGATATTTAGGGATTTTATGAATATGTTCACTTAAAATGCACTTATGATGTGTGCTATTTATGGTATGTTTATTATACTTCAATTTTAAAAGTAAAAAGGGGTTTTATAGAGTTTTAGTTGAATAATATATAGTTTTTCAATAAACTCTTGTGAAATTTAATTAACCATATTTAAACTTTATTTCAAGCTCTTTTAACACTGTAAAATCCCATTTAAAATGTTTATCATGCCTTTACAAATAAAGCAATATTTTTCTATGCAGTCAGCTATTTGTTAAAATGTTATCATTAAAGTATTAGTAGCTTTTTCAGATATTTTGTTTATTGTGGCAGTAAACAAATACTTCAGTATCTTAATTCAAATGTAATTCAAATAGTATCTCCAAAGATATATAAAATTATTATCTATGTTGGGATTTCTTTTAGCCTGTGCTTTGGAATGGCACTATTAAAAATCCAATTATGTCAGTTACACAAGTATAATAATAAACAAAAATTAACTTCATGAAATTCATCTCAGCTTGAGTAGCAAAACTGTCAAAACATAATTATCTTTACATTTGGAAAATGAATATTAAAAGCAAAATTTTAGGAACAAGTCTCACATCCAAAAATGATAATGACATTTCAAAAAGTTATACCTACATTAAAGTACATTTCTCATTTTATTTAAATTTTTTGCTTGAATTCTTTGAATTGTGTGATGACTCAATAAAATATGAAAATAATACCTTCGGGAGCATTTAAAATATACAATTTCTAATTAAAAAACTGGAAAAGTTATCTCCAACATATATGAAATTTTTGACAATTGGATTCACTAAAACAAGAGATATATTGAAACATAACAAATATTAATGGTGATTTACTTGACAATTATACTTTAAGCATTTCCCTGCTATGATTCACCACAAATCTAAATCCCCAGTTACTGTTTTTAACACACCCTTCCTGGTAGTTTCCTATTGCTTCTGAAACAGATGACCATATCTCACCTGAAAGCAACACAGATATGTTATCTGAAAGTCTAAAGTCTGAAATAAGCCTTGCTGAGTTAAAGCTAAGGAATGGGTAGTCAAGGAAACAGTGATTTTGTTTGTTTGTTTGAACCTATTTTGGCTTCTAGAGGTCAGTTGCAATCTGTGGCTCATAGCCACTTTCTCTATTTCAGAGCCAAAGATGACTAGCTAACTCTTTTTTCACATTACGTTATTCTGATTCTCCTGTTTTATGGACAAATCCCCCTCTTCCTGTCTCTTGTAAGGACACCTGTTATTACATTGGGCCCACCTAGATGATCCAGGTACTCTACCTGACTCAAGGTCCTTAACTTAATTATTTTTGTGCTCTGCTTAGTTGCTCAGTCCTGCCCGACTCTGCGACCCCATGGACTGTAGCCTGCAGGCTCCCCAGTCCATGCGGATTCTAAAGACAAGGATACCGGATTGGGTTGCCATGCCCTCCTTCAGGGGATCTTCCCAACCTAGGGATCAAACTCAGGTCTCCTGCATTGCAGGGAGATTCTTTACCAGCTGAGCTACCTATCTTTAAGGGTCCATTTTCAAGCCTTCAACATTTTGATTTTCATTTACTTAGATGATTTTAAGTCAAAACTTATTTTTAATACAGGCATACCTCAGGGATATTGTGGGTTCAATTCCAGACTACTGCAATAAAGCTTATATTGCAATAAAGTAAGTCACATGAATTCTTTGATTTTCCAGTGCATATGTCTTTATACTATGCTGTAATCTATTAAATGTGCAATAACAGTATGTCTAAAAAACAATGTACCTACCTTAATTAAAAAGATTAATACTTTATTGCTAAAAATGTGAAAACAATTATGACAGTAACGTCAAGAATCACTGATCACACAAGGTGTACCTGTATTTTTCTTTTTAAGTAGAATGTAAGGTAGGGTTAGTGTTAGTCTCTCAGCTTTGTCTGACTTGTTGCAACCCCAAGAAGTATAACCTGCCAGGCTCCTCTGTCCGTGGAATTCTACAGGAAAAATACTGGAGTGAGTAGCCATTCCCTTCTCCAGGGGATCTTTTCAACTCAGGAGATTTGGGAAAATAGTGAATTCTAAGGGAAACTTAAGGTCACAGTTGTTACTCTCTGGGAAGGGAGGGAAATAGGAAGAAAGGAATGTGGTTACTTCCAGGAGACTAAGTACAACTTCATCTCTTTAGAAACACAGAAGAGTGTCTTTGATAGGAAGTCAGGTTTGAAGAACATTTTGACTAGCACCCCATGAGACAGTATAGGCAGGCAAAATCATCAAATTATGGCAACTGTTACAGACCATGTCCAAAACAATAAAATTATGTATGTGTATGTATTTAAAGAAAACAAAAGTGGTGCCATTTGTTGTTGATTTTTGACCATGATGATATGATAAACCAAGAATCTTGAATCCATATAATCCTAAAGATTTAAAATAAGGTGATAAATTAATAATTATGAATTTTATTGTTCTCAGATGTGGGGATCTATTGTTTAACCACAGCATGTGCTCCTTTTTCAATTTTATTTTTTTTTTAATATTGAGTTTTAAGAGTTTTAATACAATCTAAAGACTAGTTCTTTTTTGGATATCTGGTTTGCAATATTATCTCCCAAACACTATGCTATTTTACTAACAAGGTAATTCGCAGAGCAAAGAAGCCCAGTTTCCAAGTGGGAAATTTCTATTTATAGATAATGCTTTTAGTATCCAGTCTAGGAACTTTTTACCTAGCACTAGATTTCAATTATTCTTTGCCATTTTTTAGAAAAGTAGTTTGTATAGACTTATTTGAAATAAGATTAAGTGTTAAAGTCACTTACAGCTCCATGCTTGTGACTCCTATAAACTTTGAAATAGGAAAATCTAATTTGATCAAGTATCTTATTTATTACTGGTGAATTCTGCAACAATCTGGTACTTAAAATAACACGAATATATTATCTTATGGTTCCGGAGACCAAAAGTCCAAAATGGTTCTCATTTGTCTAAAATCAAGTGTTAGCAGGGCTGCATTCCTTCCTGGAAACTCTATAGGAAATTCTGTATTCTTGCCTAGTTTCTAGAGGCTGTTCACATTCTTTAGCTCATTGACCCCTTCCATCTAGAAGCAAGCAATAGTTGGCGAAATGTTACTTATATCATAGCACTGTAATATTAACTGTCCTGTGATTGTCTTTACTTACAAAAACCCTAATGTAATTATGTAATTAATGTAATTAAATTGAAGAACGTAGGGAAAACCATTAGACCATTCAGGTATGACCCAAATCAAATCCCTTGAGAAATGGATTTAAGGGAATAGGTCTGATAGACAGAGTGCCTGATGAACTATGGATGGAGGTTCGTCGCATTGTGCAGGAGACAGGGATTAAGACCATCCCCATGGAAAAGAAATGCAAAAAAGCAAAATGACTGTCTGAGGATGCCTTACAAATAGCTGTGAAAAGAAGAGAAGCAAAAAAAAAAAAAAAGGAGAAAAGGAAAGATATTCCCATTTGAATGCAGAGTTCCAAAGAATAGCAAGGAGAGATAAGAAAGCCTTCCTCAGCGATCAATGCAAAGAAATAGAGAAAAACAACAGAATGGGAAAGACTAGAGATCTCTTCAAGAAAACTAGAGATACCAAGGGAACATTTCATGCGAAGATGGGCTCAATAAAGGACAGAAATGGTATGGACCTAACAGAAGAAGATATTAAGAAGAGGTGCAAGAATACACAGAAGAACTGTACAAAAAAGATCTTCATGACCCAGATAATCACAATGGTGTGATCACTCACCTAGAGCCAGACATCCTGGAATGTGAAGTCAAGTGGGCCTTAGGAAGCATCACTACGAACAAAGCTAGTGGATGTGATGGAATTCCAGTTGAGCTATTTCAAATTCTGAAAGATGATGCTGTGAAAGTCCTGCACTCAATATGCCAGCGAATCTGGAAAACTCAGCCGTGGCCATGGGACTGGAAAAGGTCAGTTTTCATTCCAATTCCAAAGAAGGGCAATCCCAAAGAATGCTCAAACACCACACAATTGCACTCATCTCACATGCTAGTAAAGTAATGCTCAAAATCCTCCAAGCCAGGCTTCAGCAATACGTGGACCGTGAACTTTCAGATGTTCAAGCGGGTTTTAGAAAGGCAGAGGAGCCAGGGATCAAATTGCTAATACCCGATGGATCATAAAATAGCAAGAGAGTTCCAGAAAAACATCAATTTCTGCTTATTAACTATGCCAAAGCCTTTGACTGTGTGGACACAATAAACTGTGGAAAATTCTTCAAGAGATTGCAACACCGGACCACCTGATCTGCCTCTTGAGAAACCTGCATGCAGGTCAGGAAGCAACAGTTAGAACTGGACATGGAACAGGCTGGTTCCAAATAGGAAAAGGAGTACGTCAAGGCTATATATTGTCACCCTGCTTATTTAACTTCTATGCAGAGTACGTCATCAGAAACGCTGGGCTGGAAGAAGCACAAGCTGGAATCAAGATTGCCAGGAGAAATATCAATAACCTCAGATATGCAGATGACACCACCCTTATGGCAGAAAGTGAAGAGGAATTAAAAAGCCTCTTGATGAAAATGAAAGAAGAGAGCGGAAAAGTTGGCTTAAAGCTCAACATTCAGAAAACTAAGATCATGGCATCTGGTCCCATCACTTCATGGCAAATAGATGGGGAAACAGTGGAAACAGTGTCAGACTTTATTTTTTGGGGCTCCAAAATCACTGCAGACGATGATTGCAACCATGAAATTAAAAGACGCTTACTCCTTGGAAGGAAAGTTATGACCAACCTAGACAACATATTAAAAAGCAGAGACATTACTTTGCCAACAAAGGTCCATCTGGTCAAGGCTATGGTTTTTCCAGTGGTCATGTATGGATCTGAGTGTTGGACTATGAAGAAAGCTGAGCGCTGAAAAATTGATGCTTTTGAACTGTAGTGTTAGAGAAGACTCTTGAGAATTCCTTGGACTGCAAGGAAATCCAACCAGTCCATCCTAAAGGGGATCAGTCCTGGGTGTTCATTGGAAGGACTGATGCTGAAACTGAAACTCCAATACTTTGGCCACTTCATGTTAAGAGTTGACTTATTGGAAAAGACCCTGATGCTGGGAGGGATTGGAGGCAGGAGGAGAAAGGGACGATAGAGGATGAGATGACTGTATGGCATCACCGACTCCATAGACATGAGTTTGGGTAAACTCCGGGCGTTGGTGATGGACAATGAGGCCTGGTGTGCTGCAATTCATGGGGTCGCAAAGAGTCGGGCACAACAGAGCAACTGAACTGAACTGAATGTAATTACATTAGACCTACTCAGATAATCCAGAATAATATCACCAGCTCAGTTGATGATCAGCTTCAATTCTATCTGTAACCTAAGTTCTTTCTTACCATGGAACATAATTATCACAGGTTCTAGGGATTAGTCCATGGGCATCTTTGAAGGGGGCTATTATTCTGCCTGCCACATTTGCTATAAATGTCAGCAAAACTGTTGAGCAGAAAACTGTGGTCTAAATTAATCTCCTGGCATTGTGTAGACATAGATACCACAAAGAAAGACCATGATATAATTTGAATTTTGAAAACTTTATCCTCTACTTCTCAAAACAAGCATTACCACTTGGTAGCATTAGTTTTGATTGGTATATACCAGGGTGCACTCAGGAACTCAGTAGTTGGGCTATTTTCATTTGGGATTAATAAAAAGGAAACTTCAGAGGAGAACAAGATGGTGGAGGAGTAGGTGGCATGGAGTACATCTCTCTCCATGCATACATAAGGAATACACCTTAAGAGACAGAAGTGCATGAAGAACACCAGCTGAGAGCGGACAGGAGGACTGGACCAATGGAAAAGAATATATAGAACCACACAAAACTTGGTGGGACAGAGAACTAGGGGGAAAAACAGGAGTATTAGTAGGACTGGACCTACCCTTGGCAGGTGGGGGATCTAAAGCAGGGGTCCAATCCCCACAGTGGGGCAATTGTCTGAGTCAGAGTAGAAACATTTAAGGCTGAGAGTGAGACAGCTGATCTGTGGCAGCCTAAATGGAATGAGAATCAGACAGCCCTTGCCACAGCCATACATATGCCTGGCAGGAATGCAGATCTCCTGGAAGGGGCAGCAGCTGGGAGCTGGAGATTAGGGATTGTGGAGCAATGCCAGTGCTAGGGCTGCTGTTGACTGCGGAGAGTTGGATCAAGGGGATGTGAAGGAGGAGACTGTGATGGGAAGTGCCTGTGGAGGAAAGCCAGGCAGCCATGGAAGCAAGGCAATACTGAGTCACACTAGGGGGTGGAGCCATCACCATAGCCTCTCTCTCTCCACATGCCAGTGATGGCAGCTGAACTATAGAGAGGCTGGCCTATCAAATGCCTGAGGCACTGAACTACAGAGTAGGACCCCACCCTGGGTGCCCCTTTAAGTGCCTGATGGGCCGATCTACAGAGTAGGACCCCAGCCAGGGAGGGCCCCCTCTATGTGCCTGACGCACCAAACAACAGAAAAGGACCCCAGGCAAGGGATCCTTCTAAGTGCCTGGATAGTGGGCGCTACAGAGGAAGACTGGCCAAAGAGGTCTTCTGATTGTCAGCAACACAGGCTCCAAAAAAAAAAAAAAAAACCTCTGATAGGGCCATAACTCCTGCCACAGAGGCAGCTTGTGTCTCTGAACACTTGGTGCTACCAGGGTCCCTGTAAGCCAAGCAGTTGCATCACCTTCATGCTCAACTCTCACTGGGGCAGAGCTGCCACAGGCATTAAAAAAAAAAAAAAAAATTGTCTTGTGTTTATGCATGCAGGGTTGCTTCAGTCTTGTCTGACTCTTTGTGACCCTGTAGACTGTGGCCTGTCAGGCTTCTCCGTCAGGGGGGTTCTCCAGGCAAGAATACTGGAGCGTATTGGCCAATACTGGTTGCCATCCCCTTCTAGAGCACTGTATTTCCTGCTGCCCTAGCCGCCAACCCCCCTGAGGACCTGGTGCTGCCAGAACCCCTGGGACCCAAGCAGCTGCATCACCTCCACACCTGGCCCTCACAGGGGAAACCCAAGCCCTCCAGGGCAGCCTCAGGAGCAAACCCCAGAGGACAACCCACATGTACAGGAGGAAATAAAACCATGACTGAAACCCAGGGGCACTGTGGCTAAGTAAGAAGACCCAAAACCTTCCCACCAGCAGTACAATCTGCAGGTTAAATCCACATGATCAACTAGGCTGACTCTGTGTCTATGGAATATATAAAAGGCCATTGAGAGCGCCCACAAAAGAAAACACACTAGCTCTGATAGCTGTGGCAAGAACACACAGGAGTAAAACCAGATTAGAATCTGAGCAGCCCCCACAGCAGGTCCAGAGATCGGTACAATGTTGGAGGGCATCCTAGGAGGTAAGGTGGACTGTGATTCCCAGCACAGGAAAGGACTCTGACAGCACTGACTCAAGAAAAACACTTATTACTCTTATTTTTTTACTTGTTCTGTAGATTCTTTTGGAGTTTTGTTACTTCATTTTTCCTCCCTGCTCCGCCCGCCCCCCACCCCGTTGTAGTTGTCAGTTTTATTGGCACTAAGAAATCCAATTAAGATTTTGAGTTTTTCTTTTTCTTTTTCTCAGTCACATTTTTTTGTTGTTGTTGTTGTTGTCATAAACCTCTGTCTCTATGTTGGGCTTTCGCAGTTCTGTGGAGTTCCCCCCCCCACTTTGATTTTTAATTTTTTAAACCTATTTTTATTCTTTCTACATTTATTCCTTTGTTTGTTTTTCCTACTGTTCTTTTCACCTTGCAGTTAATCTTTAATGTATATAAATCTTCTTTATCTATTCTATTTAACTTTGAATATCTATTCTTTCATTATTTTCTTTCTCTCCTTCCCTCTCAACATATTTGTTAGTTTTATTTTCATTGCTTTATTCCCCAATTGGCACTTTGCTTTAGTTCTGTTTTCCAGTTTGTGCTTTAATTAGTTTTGTTCTGGTAGATACAATTTTTTGGTTTCTTTTGTTTGCCAGGTCAACCTACGGTACTTAATTTTTGTTGGATTGTTTTGATTTTGCTTAGGGGTGTATATGTATATGTGCGTATTTCTATTGTTGTTATAAACCTCTACCTCTACATTGGGCTTTTGCAGTTTTGTGGACTTTTTCTTTTTTCCCCCCTTTTTTCTTTCTTCTTCCATTTTTTCTTTTTTATAATTTTAATTTTTAATTTTTTAAGCCTATTATGTATTTCTACATTTATTCCTTTGTTTACCTTTCCTACTGTTCTTTTCTCCTTGCAGTTAATTTTTAATGTATATAAATCGTCTTCATCTACCTCTATTTAACTTTGCATATCTATTCTTTCTTTCCTTTCCTCTCAACATATTTGTTAATTTTGTTTTCATTGCTTTCTTCCTCATTTCGTTGCTTTATGGCACTTTGCTTTAGTTTTGTTTACCAGTTTGTGCTTAAGTTTGTTTTGTTCTTAGCTGGTAAATATAATTTTTGATTTCCTTTGTTCACCATATCAATCTACTGTACTTTATTTTTGTTGGACTGTTTTCACTTTGCTCATGGGTATATTTGTATATGTCTATATTGCATTATTTTAATTATTATTTGCCTGATTTTGTAACTGCCATTTGTCTGGGGTTCATCTTTAGTTTCTCGTCTTTGGATATTTGTATTACTCTCCCTTAATGTCATAACAAACCACTTGTGAAATCTTTGTTCTTGATCAGAAATCAAACCCTTAGCCTTTGGAGTGGGAGCACTGACTCTAAGACCCTAGACTACCAGAGAACTAACGTTAGGGGGTATCAAAGAGTGAGAACTCACACAAAGGAGACCACTTGAATACAAGACCCAGCATCACCCAACCACCAGTAGCACACTGTGCAGGACGCCTCATCGAAACAACAAACAAAACAAAAATACAAACCCAATCATCAGCAGACAGGATTACCACCTCCCTCAGCCTTGCCCATCAGAGAAAAAACAAGCAAACAAAAATTCAGCACAAATCTCATGGTATACTAAGCTCTTACAAACCACTGGACCAACCTTAGGAGGGCAGAAACACAAAGGAAGAAAGAATTCAAACTTCTTCAAGCTTGGAGCCAGGGAAAAGGAGACCTCAAACACAGTAACTTATAAGAAGAAAAAAATGAAGCTGCCGAGAAATACTGCACAAATGAAAGAACAAACTAGAAACATAGAAGTCCAAATAAATGAAGAGGAAATAGGAAAATTACCTGAAAAGGAATTCAGAATAATGATAGTAAAGATGATCAAAAACCTTGAAAACAAAATGTAGAAAATGTAACAATAAATTAACAAAGACCTAGAAGAATTGAAGAATAAGCACACAGAGACAAACAACACAATTACTGAAATTAAAAATACTCTATAAGGAATCAATAGCAGAATATCTGAAGCAGAAGAATGAATCAGTGAACTGAAAGATAAAATGGTGGAAATAACTTCTTAAGAGCAAAATGAAGTAAAAAAAAAAAAAAACTGGAAAGAGCTGAGGAAAGTCTCAGAGACCTCTGGGACCATATCAAACACACCAACATTCAAATTATAGGTGTCCCAGAAGAAGAAGAAAAAAAGGAAGAGTATGAGAAAATTTTTGAAAAGATTATAGCTGAAAATTTCCCCAACATGGAAAAGGAAATAACCAATCAAGTCCAAGAGGCACAAAGAGTTCCATACAGGATAAACCCAAGGAGAAACATGCCAAGACACATCCTAATTAAACTACCAAAGACTAAACACAAAGAAAGAATATTAAAAGCAGCAAGGGAAAAGCAACAAGTAGCATACAAGGCAAACCCCATATGCTTAACAGCTGATCTTTCAGCAGAAACTCTGCAGGCCAGAAGGGAATGGCAGGATATATTTAAAGTACTGAAAGGGAAAACTCTACAACCAAAATTACTATACCTGGCAAGGATCTCATTCAAAATTGATGGAAAAATAAAAAGCTTTTCAGACCATCAAAAGTTAAGAGAATTCAGTACCTCCAAACCACCTCTCTAACAAATGTTAAATAGACATATATAGTCAAGAAATACAACAAAAGAAAAAAGATCTACAAAATCAACCCCAAACAATTAGAAAATGGTAATAGGAACATATATATCAATAATTAATTTAAACATAAATGGATTAAATACTCCAACCAAAGATACAGACTGGCTGAATGGATACAAAACAAGACCCATATATATACTGTATACAAGAAACACACTTGAGACATCAAGACACATATAGACTGAAAGTGAGAGGATAGAAAAATATATTCCATGCAAATGGGAAGCAAAAGAAAGCTGGAGCAGTAATCCTCATATCAGACAAAATAGACCTTAAAATAAAGAAGATTACAAGCGATAAGGAAAGACACTCATAATGATCAAGGGATCAATCCAAGGGGAAGATGTAATAATTGTAAATATCTATGCACCCAACATAGGAGCACTTCAATACATAAGACAAACACTAACAGACATAAAGGGAGAAATTGACAGTAGCACAATTATAGTAGGAGACTCTAACACCCCACTCACACCAATGAACAGATCATCAAAACAGAAACTCTAAAAGGAAACACAAGTATTAAAAGATACATTGGATGAGATGGATCTCATTGATATCTTCAGGACATTCCATCCAAATGCAGAAGAATACACCTTCTTCTCAAGTACACATGGAACATTCTCCAGGATAGACCACATCCTGGGTGAAAAGTCAAAATTCAGTAAATTTAAGAAAATAAAAATTGTATCAAGCATCTTCTCTGACCACAGTGATATGAGCCTAGATATAAATTACAAGAAAAAACTGTAAGAAACACAAACACAAGAAGATTAACCAACATGTTTCTAAATAACCAACAGGTTACTGAAGAAACAAAAGGGAAATAAAAAAATTCCTAGAAACAAATGACAATGAAAACACAACTCAAAATCTATGAGATGCAGCAAAAGCAGTTCTAAGAGGGAAGTTTATAGCAATACAATTCTACCTCAAGAAACAAGGAAAACATCGAATAGGCAACCTAACTTTACACCTAAGGCAACTGGAAAAAGAAGAAGAAAAAGCCTCCAAAATTAGTGGAAGGAAAGAAATCATAGATCCAAGCAGAAATAAATGAAACAGAAATGAAAAAAACAACAGTAACGATTAATAAAACTAAAAGCTGGTTCCTTGAGAGGATAAACAAAATTGACAAACACAGCCAGACTCATCAAGAAAAAAAAGAGAGAAGAATCAAATCAACAAAATTAGAAATAAAAAAAGAGAGCTTACAACAGACAATGCAGAAATGCAAAGGATTATAAGAGACTATTATGAACAACTGTATGGCAATAAAATAGATAATCTAGAAGAAATGGACAGATTCTTAGGCAAATTCAATCTTCCTAGACTGAACCAGGAAGAAATAGAAAGTATGAACAACCCCATTACCAGCAGTGATATTGAAGCTGTGATCAAAAATCTTCCAAAAAACAAAAGCTCATGTCCAGATGGCTTCACAGGAGAATTCTATCAAACATTTAGAGAAGAGCTAATGCCTATTTTTCTAAAACTCTCTCAAAAAATTTCAGAGGAAAGAACATTTCCAAATTCATTCTACGAGGCCACCATCACCCTGATGCCAAAACCAGAAAAAGACAACTCAAAAAAAGAAAGCTACAGGCCAATATCACTGATGAACATAGATGCAAAATTCCTCAACAAAATTTTAGCAAACAGAATTTAGCAACACATCAAAAACCTCATACACCATGATCAAATTGGGTTTATTCCAGGGATTCAAGTACTCTTCAATATATGGAAATCATCAATGGGATACACCATATTAACAAATTGAAAGATTAAAAACCATATGACCATCTCAATAGGTGCATAAAAAACTTTTGACAAAATTTAGCACCTATTTATTATTAAAACTCTTCAAAAAATGGGCATAGAAGGAACCTACCTCAATATAGTAAAGGCCATATATGATAAGCCTACAGCAAACATTATTCTCAATGGTGAAAAACTGAAAGCATTCCCCCTAAGGTCAGGAAGAAGACAAGGGTGTCCACTTTTGCCACTATTATTCAACATAGTTGTGGAAGTCCTAGCTACAGCAATCAGAGAAGAAAGAGAAATAAAAGGAATCCAGATCAGAAAAGAAAGAAAGCTCTCACTGGTTGCAGATGACATGATGCTGTAGATAGAAAACCCTAAAGATATTATCAGAAAATTACTAGAGCTAATCAGTGAATTTAGCAAAGTTGCAGGATACAAAATTTATACACAGAAATCACTTGCATTTCTATATACTAACAACAAAAAATCAGAAAGAACAATTAAGGAATCAATCCCATTCACCACTGCAACAAAAAGAATTAAATATCTAGGAATAAACTTACCTAAGGAGACAAAAGAATTGTACATAGAAAATTATGACACTAACAAAAGAAATCAAAGATGACATAAACAGATGGAGAAATATTCCATGTTCCTGGGTAGGACTAATCAACATTGTGAAAATGACTATACTACCAAATTCAATCAACAGATTCAGTGCAATCCCTATCAAATTAGCAACGGCATTTTTCAAAGAACTAGAACAAAATATTTCACAATTCATATGGAAACACAAAAGACCTTGAATAGCCAAAGCAGTATTGGGAAAGAAGAATGGAGCCGGAGGAATCAAGCTTCTTGACTTCAGGTTATACCACAAAGCTACAGTCATCAAGACAGTATGGTACTGGCACAGAAACAGAAATACAGACCAATGGAACAAGATAGAAATCCCAGAAATAAACCCATGCACCTAAGGGTACATAATTTTTGACAAAGGAGGCAAGAATATACAATGGGGAAAAGATACAGTCTCTTCAATAAATGGTGTTGGGAAAACTGGACAGCTACATGTAAAAGAATGAAATTAGAATACTTCCTGACACCATACACGAAGATAATCTCAAAATTGATTAAAGACTTAAATATTAGACTGGAAACTATAAAACTCTTAAAGGAAAACATAGGCAGAACACTCGATGACATAAATCAAAGCAAGATCCTCTATGACCCTCCTCCTAGAGTAACAGAAATAAAACAAAAGTAAACAAGTGGGACCTGATTAAATTTAAAAGCTTGTGCACAGCAAAGGAAACTATAAGCAAGGTGAAAAGACAACCCTCAGAATTGGAGAAAATAATAGCAAATGAAACAACTGACAAAGGATTAATTTCCAAAATACACAAGCAGCTCATACAACTCGATGCCAGAAAAACAAACAACCCAATCAAAAAGTGGGAAAAAGACCTAAACAGACATTTCTCCAAAGAAGACATACAGATGGCTAACAAACACATGAAAGGGTGCTCAGCATCGCTCATTATTAGAGAAATGCAAACCAAAACTACAATGAGATATCACGTCACACCGGTCAGAATGGCAGTCATCAAAAAGTCTACAAACAATAAATGCTGGGAAAAGTGTGGAGCAAAGGGAACACTTGCACTGTTGGTGGGAAAGTAAACTGATACAGCCACTATGGAAGATGGTATGGAGATTCCTTAAAAAACTAGGAATAAAACCACCATATGACCCAGCAATCCCACTCCTAGGCATATACTCTGAGGAAACCAAAATTGAAAGAAACATATGTATCCCATTGTTCATTTAGCACTATTTACAATAGCTAGAACATGGAAGCAACCTAGATGCCCATCGAGAGATGAATGGATAAAGAAGTTGTGGTATATATACACACAATGGAATATTAATCAGCCATAAAAAGGAACACATTTGAGTCAGTTCTAATGAGGTGGATGAACCCAGAACCCATTATACAGAGTGAAGTGAGTCAGAAAGAGAAAGATAAATACAGTATTCCAATATATATACAGAATCTAGAAAATTGGTACTGAAGAATTTATTTACAGGGCAACAATGGACAAACACACATACAGAATAGACTTGTGCACATGGGGAGAGGGGAGGAGAGGTTGAGATGCTTGGAAAGAGTAACATGGAAACTTACATTAAACCATATGTAAAATAGATAGCCAATGGGAATTTGCTGTATAGCTCAGGAAACTCAAACAGGGGCTCTGTATCAACCCAGAGGAGTGGGGTGGGGAGGGAGACGGGAGGGAGGTTCACAAGGGAGGGGACATACGTATGGCTGATTCATGTTGAGGTTTGACAGAAAACAACAAAATTCTGTAAAGCAATTATCCTTCAATAAAGAAATAAATAAAAAAAAGAAGAGACTTCAACTCTCCCATTTTGTCTTCCTTTGCTTGTCTCCCGTTACAAACCCAGGTCTGAACAAGCAGTGACAAAGCAACCTAGATGGAAAAACAGCTTTCTAGTGTTACAGCTTTTTTCCCAGGAGCTTTTAACCAGGGATATGAAAACAGTGTTGAACAAGGATCACTAAGAGTGATAAGGAAATAAGAAAATATTGTGTTCCTTAAAACTATTCCTTACAACAATTCTATTAATCCTGGGTGAAAATTTGCTGTGGACCTGCTTGCTGAATATCCAAACTCTCCTGGTTGAACAGGATTGTAAACTATAACAACGACCTCCTAGTAGTGTTTGCCATGTCTAATATTACCTCCTGGGATAATAAATTTTAAATGATTGTTTTTTCTTACCTTAGAATGGGAATGTTTTATTATATGCAAACTATAGTATCTGTTTTATTTTGCAAATACCATGAGTGTAGGAAAGTGGAAAACATAAATGATTAGCTATATATCTTTCAAAATATTTACAGGGATAATAGTAAGCTTGGCCTCTGTTTGTATTTTAAATTCTACATCAATATTCTAACCTCAAATATGAGATAAATTCCATTTCAATTTTTCTCTTGTTTTATAAGACAATAGATAATTTTATTTATGTAATAAAAACACTATATTGTAAAATTTTAGCCTAATTTATAATGTGGAATTTTAGAATAACTCTATCATTTTGGTTTTGTTGCATATCACAACAATAACAAAACAGTGATAAAAATGAAATAAGTTTTAAATTAAAACTGGTTTTTGTGCATTTCCAATTTTGGATTAACTATATATTTCTTCAAAAATATTTAATAAGCATCTGCTATATTCCAGGAATTGTTTTATTTATATATAGTACATATTCACAAGTACCAAGTATAGAAAGACTCTCTTAAAGTGTACATTCTGAGGGCAATAGAAGATACACATGTAATTAAATAATTCTATGCAAAATTATATGAGATTACAAAATGAAAAAATTTAAAGCACGGGCAAAAAGAATATAGAATGGAAATAGAGATCTATCTTGATGGTCAAGGAAGTTATCTCAGATACAATCTTCTTTTTTATTTCATCGATAGAGAGTAATCACAGGCAATATATATTTAAAGTACCCTATATGAAAGTAATCCTCATCAACATTACTCAATGGAGATTCAGACACAGACCATGAAACACAGTTGATATTTAATCTAAAATAGTCTGTAAGGAGATTTTTAAAAATTATAGTGTAATGGAGTAGGGCCCTATTTAGGGCTTATGTTCCCTATGTCCTTAGCCTGCCTTTTGTCCCTGCAAAAACTTAGCCAAGGAATAAGTTTAATTAGAGAAGTGAAAAATCGCAGAAGCAAAGAAAATCTGTCAAACAAGACAAAACAATGACAATTCAGTCAGCGAGCAAAGTCAAGGACCTTTACTTCCTTCTCAGGGCTATCGATAATATTCTGAGCCATATATTCTGTAAGCTGTCCTACAGCTACTGAAAGCCACACCAGGTGGAAGAAGTTAATGACATGATCACCAGGTTGCAGGCATGGCTTAAGCTGCAACATTCCAAGAACTGGCTTCAAGGAAAAGGGAACAAACTGACCCTAAAACTGAACATTCACTGTACTTAAAACAATCAGAATGATACTGATCAAACAACTGCATGACCAATTTCAAGATAACTGTCAGAGCTGACTGTGCTGTTTCTGTATGTAGCCCCTCTCTATAAAAGCTCTTACCTGCTGATTTCAGGGGAGTCACCCTTTGAATCAGAAATTCCTTCACCCCCCTGCCCCTATTGCTGGCATCTGAAAAAAAGCAAAAATTCTTTCCCACCAACGTCTCCACCTTTGGAGCAGTGAGCAGCCAGACCCTACTTTCCATTACTATAACTAATGAACTTCAAAAATACTAAATACTGAATAAAGGTTCAAACTTAGAGCAATCCTCAACCAGTCACAAAATTAAAACTGTCACCTGCCATATTAAGTTTTGTTTTTATCTTAAATCAGTTTAAATAGGAAAGCTGTTAACTTGCATAAATTATTAATCCATGATTTGGGGAGTTTCAGCTCGTTTTAACTATTTTGAAAGAAAAAAGAAGGCAAAAACATTGAGAAAGAGTAAAAGTCCAGATAGCTGCTGTTATTTCAGATAAATTACGCTTTCACCCAAAGATCTAGTAATATTCATGGGGAAGTGAAGGGTATAAACAGAGACGAAAGTTGCAGAGGTCCAATGAAGACCTGGAAAGAGATAGCCATGTTAAATCTGATTTTTAGTCTATTGTGTTCAATCAAGAGTTTTTTTTTTTCTTTTCTCTTTGTTTTTAGATGGCATCAGATGGCTAGAGTATTGGAGCTTCAGCTTCAGCTTCAGTCCTTCCAATGAATATTCAGTAGTGATTTCCTTTAGGATTGCCTGGTTTAATCTCATTTCAGGCTAAGGGACTCTTAACAGTCTTACCCAGCACCATAACTCAAAGGCATCAATTCTTCTGTGCTCAGCCTTCTTTATGGTCCAACTCTCATAACCATATATGACTGCTCTTTAGTGATTATCAGTTCTGGCATGAATATGTAGAAGATAGATGATATATTGATAGAAGTGAGTCTCCATCTCTTCATATTATCTTTCTGCTTAATTACCATAGGGCCCAAATGTGCTGCGCATTGAAACTACAGAAGTTAACAGGAGATTCTTCACCTATATGAACAGCTAATAAACTAATGATGGGTTGGCAAATAGATTTCATTTTATTTGCTTGGTTTTATCTATTGTTAGCAGGTGCTTGGAGCTCTCCATGAAAAATTATTGAAATTACACACACAGAGGAAAAATGTCCTTTTCAGCTTTGAATATCAAATATGGGTAAAGAATGGGTGAGCGTTTATACATTTGCTGTGTATTATATTTGCTGAACCAAATCTAACTTTATGCAGTTATTTAAAAAATAACTATGTGAATTAAAATTCAAAAATTATAAGAAAATCACTACAGAAAGATAGGGGAAGGGAAAGAATTGGTTTCAGTCTATCAGGCAATTATATTTAAGAAGAGTTAGGGAACAAAGAAGAGTTTATGATATGAGGAAAAAAGAGACAGATTTCACTCATTATAATTAATAATTGTCTGCAGTCTAACATGTATCATTTTATAGGTGAAAGTAATTTTATTGTTGTTCCTAATAAAAATGCCCAACAAATCCCTTATAGAGGTTTTACTCACACCTAAGTAAATTCTTCATAATGATTCAGTTTCATCATGTGATTTATTAACATTCCAGAATTATAAAATTAACTACATTCAGCTTCAATTACAATTACTAATTGATACAAAGCCTTTAGCCCAACTCCTGGAGGTAATCAATTCACAATACAAGTTGTGAACAAGTGGTTAGATCACATTAGCCCAGTAGTTCATGTGTGCTGGCTAATTAGACAAAATTTTGTTTTACTAAACAGCTCAAGAAAATGGTGCTAAGAAATTTGGTAAGAAAAATTTCTCCCAAAGTTTTTTTTTTTTTTTAAATTTTGTAGTAATCTCTTCCAATATGCTCAATTATATTCTGTTCAGTCATTCTGTATGGTCAAAGCACACAAGAGAACTGTCCCTGGGCTCTGTGAACATTCCCTGCTGCTAAACCAGTGCCTGCTTCACCTACACCCTACCCATGAACAACTGACCTTCCCATATACTTGACTTCCCCAGCTAGTGATTGTTCTTATCTTAGATCAGAACATCTTCACCAAGATGGCTATCACAGGGGCAGTAGGAGGGCGTGCCCCTCTCCTGATTTCTCTGGGTAACTGATGAGCCAACTTGACTTCAATTTCTTCTATAATTGGGAACCTCCCCTCTCCTCTAGGAGCAAAGACTGCTGTCATATCCTACCTGTCACTGCTGTCTGCGGCACACGATGAGGTGTCACTCCAGGACCTTGCTTCAGAAATGTGAGTTTCCCCCTATCCATTAAACCACTGATGTCTTCGTTACTCACGTGGGTTCTCTGGTCTTGAGGCTGAGAAAGCACCGGGCTTGTAGGCCTGCAGGGTGCAGACCAACACCTGCTCTGTTCCTTCTCTTTCCCACTTTCCTGTGAACACAAGGCAGAAAAGTCCTACCTAAGTGGATCTATTTTTCCATTTCTTTCATGTCATCAGTGTCCACTATAGTTTATAGGAATTCTATCTGTGGTATAAAGTAATTAATAAGAAAAGGAAGTCACAAAAATAGATATTTATTAGCACCCCAAGATTTCAGTCAATAATATGCTTGAGCCTTAAATATGATGATTAAATAAGATATTTTTTCTTTTGTGTTTCAGCTTTTCAGCTCCTGGTTTGAAACATTAGATTCTGAATTTAGGCACACACAGTGTCACTGGATGCAGTGCTTAAAGTACAGATTCCCAAAAGTCACACAGAGCATTGATTCAGAGACTGTGGCCTCTAAAACACAATTTTAGAAAACCTGACTTTGAAAATAAGGAGGAGATTGTTTCAGATGCCAGCAGTTTGTGGCCCTCATGTAACATAAAATTTTGCCAGACAGGCAAAATTTATCTGACTTATGCAAATTGTGGGCTTTTATTTTCCTAATGAATTCAAATACTCACATCAGAAAGAGGTGAAGTAGTTTCTTCAGCCCATCTAAATGATAAACATTTTGAATCAAAACTTGTGTAAACTGTTATTAAGCCGTTTCCAGTCTGTTTTTAAATGTTCTCTCTAGTTCTTTTTCAACAATCAAATTTCCAACGTAAGATGCCGGGTTAGGAAAGAAAAATTCTGAAACAGGAATGTATAGGAAAACCTTGACCTTCATTCAGAAATTTGACCACTGTTTTCCTGTAAGTATTGGCTCATGCAAGTGATGTAAAAGTGGATAGAATAGCTAGTAGGTCTCTTGAATCTGGGCCTCTGCCTCAGATCACATGAGCAGATAAATAGAAATCACCATACACATCACATAAATGTAACTATAAAATCATTCTGTGTGTGAAAAAACACATAAAGGTCACTTTGCATGCATGCTAAGTTGCTTCAGTTGTGTCCAACTCTTTGTGACCCTATGGGTGTAGCCCTCCAGGTTCCTCTGTCCATGGGATTCTCCAGGCAATAACAGTGGAGTGGATTGCCATGCCCTCCTGCAGGGGACCTTCCTGACCCAGGGATCAAACCCACAGCTCTTATATCTCCTGCATTGTCAGGTGGGTTCTTTACCACTAGTGCCACCAGGGAAGCCCAAAGGTCACTTTGGAAACTAATAATTCCATAAATCTGATTCCCAAAATGGAAGCCAGAACCACAGACTTGACTACAACCAAAGTCTTCCTAAACATATTTACACAACTTATTTTATACTACAAATCCTGTATTTTATAAGTATCCTTTATTTTTACATTAACTGAAATATGCTATCTATGTACTATATCTGTATGCATTATATATATATATTTATTTATAAACATATATATGCATAAAGTATTATATATGCAAATATATGTGTATAATACTTTATGGGGCTTCCCTGCTAGCTCAGACAGTAAAGTAATTAGCCTCCAACTAATAAAAATAAATGAAAAAAATAAAGAATCTATCTGCCTGCAATGCAGGAGACCAAGTCGGGAAGACCCACTCCAGTACTCTTGCCTGGAGAATTCCATGGACAGAGAAGCCTGGCAGGCTACAGACCATGGGGTTGCAAAGAGTCAGACACAACTGAGTGAGTAACACTTTCACTTTCATAATACTTAATGTAAAGTTTATAAATACCTCAATATTATCACATAACTATTACATATATTGCATTAGTACTATATGCAATACACAACAATACATTATATAATTACTTAAATAATGTAATACTGCCATAAGTATATGTGTCTCCGTGTATATTTCCTGTAGAACTTGTTTAGGTACAAGGGACAGAAAATCTAAATCAAATTGCCTTAAACAAAATAAAGCAATGTATTGACTCATGTAAATGAAAAGCCAGGACTACTATTAGATACAAGCACAGCTGTATTAGGTGTTGAAACAAGTGAAAAAAAAATTGGATTCACTGTATCAGTTGACTTGGCTTTCTTTACCTCAATCTATTTATTTTCAGGACAGTGTGGCAGTTTAACAGATACAGATGCTGTCTTTAGCATCCTAGATTCAAAGAGTTATTACCACTGACTATTCTAGCACTGTGTGTGGGATCTGAATTGCTTAGGTAGCTTGACTTGGTTCATGAACTTAGCCTTGAATCTCACTGAGGACAGGGAAATGTCTTTATTAAGATGGATTTTTTAAAGAAGACCTTCTAAGTCAATAATAGCCCAGGATTTTCAAGGATGATTGCTAGATTTTTGGCAAGTTTAACAGAAAGACTGTTATTTTACAAATATAGAAACTTCAAAACAGAAAAATAGTTCAGGAGTGTTGTCATAATTTCTATTGCAGTCACTTTTAATTTAAGGGATTTGATGGTATCAAGTGGATGTATTAAGTAAAATATTGGCTAAATAGATCTGGAGTGCTATAGAAACGTATAGGCTGAAAAATAAATTTAAGAATCATCAGCCTAAATGTTATTCAAAGTTGGGATTAAAACTGTAAGGCCTGAATATTTAGGAGAATGTTGGAGAAGGACTAACCAAGAAGGCAAAAGAACAAAGACAGAGGGATGTAATTTCAAGGGTGTTGATGTCCAACTGCTTTCTCTTCATCCCAGTACACATTAGCAATCACTGCATGACCCCTGTTGCTGAGTGTGACTGGGTGACTGGCTCTGCCAATACAGTCTTGTGACCTTTGTGAACTATCATATCTGACTGACACATGGAACTCTTTAAGATTCTCTCACTCTTTCTTTCCTTCTCCACAGCAAATAGCAATTTCATGATGGTAGCTGCTCTGTCTGGACTCATAAGTAATTCTAATAAGCATAGTGTTCCTTCTAACCAGTAATTTGAATAAAGAATAAATGTATGTGGATATTTATAACTATATAGCCCAGCCTATCCTAGTTGAAGGGCTTCCCTGGTAAAGTGGAAAAGAATCTGCCTGACAGTACAGGAGATGCAGGTTCTATATCTCAGTCAGGAAGATTCGCTGGGGAAGGAAATGACAATCCACTTCAGTATTCTTGCCTGGGAAATCCCATGAACAGAGGAGCCTGTTAGGCTACAATTCATGAGGTCACAAAAGAGTTGGACATGATTTAGTGACTAAATAGCAACAACAATCCTGACTGAAACACGTACCTCAGCTACGAATAAAAACATGTATTCATAGGAGCATGTGAAAAAGTCTATAAAAGCAGACTGAAAATCAAAGCGTATCCATAGGATTATTTGTGGAAAGTGAAATGCTGGTAATTATCTATATAAATATTGAATTGAGGGAGATGTAGTTATTTTCTGTTTGTTTGCTTGCTTGCTTAATAGTCTGGGAGTCTGTTAATAATTGTATGAGTTATTAGAGAAAAACATATTACTAATAACAAACAATCTTTAACCTTACATTTTTTACTTATGCTGTGATCAGTAAGGAAATTGCTTTTTATGTGGATAACATCAAGTTAAACAATCATGACCAAACTTTTACCAACATTATGAATAATCCGAGCAGAACATCCCTCTGCAATTAGCCTAACTGGCCACTGGATGTCAGTATTATGTTATGCCTATTGATAATATACTCAGTTTTGATTAGTACTTCCCTGGGGGTGTTTCACTATTTACAAGTCTATCTTTTTAAAGAAAAACCTAAAAAAAAAAAAGTCAAATTACATTAAAAATTATTCATGTTTAGGCAGTCCAACATTTAAGGTACACTTACATACCAAGGTTTTCTGTTTTGTTTTTAAATAGGATATTGAATTTTAAAGGTTTATTTTGAAAATACACAGTTATTTTTCACTTTGTTTAAATACCTATTTCAATTTTTTCACAGTACCATTAGAGTCAGCAAGAAGGTTTCAAAAATTTAAAATAAAGCTATGCTTACTTTTGATTTATCTGTTACAATTACAGAATTAAGATTATACTAAAATTGGTAAACTAATTACTCAGTGTAATTTGACATTTGAAAACTATAGAAAAATAGTGGTACTGGCTTTAAAATATTATTTTGTTTCATGAAAAAGTCTGTAGATTTTTATGAATTGATCTCAATATAAGATTTTAAATATAATAGGCCTAATTTTTCATTTTACAAATGGAATTTTACAAATGAAAAATTTGAGAATTATATAAGCTAAATGATTTAAACAAGGTCAGAAATGACTAGGATAGGCTAGGAAATGGAGTGTATAGTTTCTGAAGTTAAGGTTAAAACTAAGAAAAACCATTCCATAGATATGCTGCAGTCAGAACTTCATGAGATCCTTATTCAACTCATGTCCCTAGACTTAAGCCCCCTGAAGCCTAAAATGTAATACAAATTTTCATAATTTGGAAATTTAAATAAAATATATATTTTACTTAAAAATTAATGTGGCATATCTCTTCCAGCAATGAGTTTGCCAAAATCAAGTTTAATAACATAGTCATCCATAAGACTGCCCTCACTTTATAGACACTAGTGACAATTTTAGGGGTCCCCAGGGTCACCTTCATTTTAGACTAACTGCATACAAATTTGGGGGTTCCTACAATTATCCAGAGGTTCCATAATTTGCTGGAAAGGTACAAAGAACCCACTGCAAGTGCCATACTTACAATTGTAATTGTATTGTGACCAAAAAATAGAAATAATAACCAGCTGAAGGAAGAGGCTTATAAGCAAAGTCTGAAACGATTCTAGATATGAAACTTCCATCCTGATTCCCTCCTGAAAATGATACATAACAATACTCAAAGAATATAGCCAACCAGAGAAACTCAACTGAGCATCTGTGTTTGGAGGTTTTTTGAGTTTCATTGTACAGGTATGATTGGGAAGTTATTGCCAGGAGACTAGATCTCTAGCTGGAGGTCCAGTTGACATCATGGGACTCAAAGAACCCTCTAATCATCCAGTTAGTCTTTCTAACATTGTCAGCTATATCCTGGGTCATCTTGTTAGAATAAGCTATCTAGAGCCCCATCCTGAGTGACCACATTAGCATGAGGAAAGGCTTACCATGCATAACAAAGACACTCTTATCATGTGAGAATTTCAAAGATTTAGAATTATTGTATAGATTTATTTTATTTTTCTTTTGATTTTAAGGGTTTGGATCATATAATTGTGGAGGCTTGGCAAGTCCAAATTCTAGAGAGTAGGCCATCAAGCTGGAGACCCAGGAAAGACTTACAGTTTGAGTGTAAAGGCAGTCTGCAATCTCTTCTCTTTAACAAGTAGCAGCCTAATGTGGCATTTACATTTATGTGTTCCTCGGAGGAATGTGTAATTTCCTCAGTTCTGTCTTACCACAGCAAAGACTTGAAACAGTGGCCCACTGTTACAGCTTGGAAATGAAGTGAAGTCATGCCAGAGCCTGCCGGCAAACGAACTAGTCAAGAACGCAATTACCAGAGTACCTAGGAAAAAGAAGACTCAGAAAGAAGACTCAGAAAGAGAAAGATGGGGTTGAGAGGGACAGAGTCCGCTTGCGTCTGACTCCGCCAACTTTATTGAAGAATACCACGCCTATACATACGCTAACAGGAGTTTCTAAGAATAGATCGAGGGTTTTGCATACGTGCAGAGCTACAGATGTTTTAAATTCCCACACTTAAGATCAGTAAAGCATTAATTACCCTAGCGCCCAACATGATTAAGATCATTAGAACATTAGATAGAAAACAGGCTTCATCAATAGAACATTAGATGAAAACAGGTTTCAGGCATGATGAGCTTATCAGCACCAGAAAAACAGGCAAAAAGGTCACCGGTGTGTTTTTTCCCTGAAGGAGACAAATGCCAGTCTATACTTTAACAAGAAGAGGTGGCAGGACAAAGAGAGACCTTTTGATCTCTCTTAGGGCCGTAAGGGGCCTGTACATTCAGGCCGGCTCCCTGCAAAGTCACTCAGTCGTGTCAGACTCTTTGTGACTCCATGGACTGTAGCCTACCAGGCTCCTCTGTCCATGGGTATTTCCAGGCAAGAATACTGGAGTGGACTGCCATTTCCTTCTCCAGGAGATCTTCCTGACCCAGGGATTGAACCCAGATCTCCCGCATTGTAGGCAGACGCTTTACCGTCTGAGCCACCAGGGAAGTCCCACAGCTTGGTTACAGCTCAGTTTTATTTGGCAAGTAAAGAATAGTATACCCTGCAGGTATAATCCACCTTGGTTTCTTCTTTTTATGCGTTTTTGTCTCCTCCCCCTGAGCCTGCCCTATGCAAATTGGGCTAGCCAAGAAAGGGGTGTGTTTGTTCCACCTAAAGTTCTCACTCAGGTCTGTATATTTTCTTTTGTTCTGTTTTCCCTGGCTTTCCCCTTTCTTTGTCTTTTAACTACCACCAGTTTGGACTCTTTTCCCCTATTCTAACTACCTAACATTCCCTGCTCAAGATATGAGAGGCCTAATTCTTTAGGAATAGGGGTGTCGAGATCTCTGGTTACTTCCTGCTGAGCTGGGATGGCAAGGGGCACTGGGACTCCCACTCTTGCTAGTCTCAAGCCTCAGAGTCATTATAATGGTGTCCATCTAAGGGTGAGTGATATTTTCTGTGGTCGAGTGTAGTTTTATAATCCTTGTTGAACTAGCACAGCATTTTGTAGCTTGTTACCTGGGCAGAGAAAAAATGGGTTAAACAATTTATAATACATGGAGCAATCATAAGCAATGTCAATATTGTGATAACAGGGGTTAGTAGGGACATAAGCCAACTCCAAATTCCCCCTCACCAGGAGAAGGATTCTCCAAAGAGAAGTTGTAGTCACCCCGAGAACTCTCCAGCTCATTCTTTGAGCTCCCGTAGGATCTGAATGTTTATCTTGAGGACTGTGAGACTTTCTTTAACTTAGCTGGAGGTATTTACCCAGAAACAACACATCTCATTCAAGATGGCTCCAGTCCCTCCTTGTTCAGGGAGTAGGAGATCTATCTCCTGTCTATTTTGGAGTACAACCCCTGCCAAGCTGTGTTGACTCTTTAGAGCTATCCTGAGAAATCTTATCCCCAGAAAATTAATTTTGGGGGTGTTCATTAGAATGGCAGTCATTTGTAGTCCTAAACAGATATCTGAGCTCTCCCAGGGGCTCAAAGGTGTATTGAGTGTCCTCTTCTGTTTTCTTCCATAGCTTGACTTATGAGGAGTAAATCCAGGAGTTGTGCCCTGGCACCTTGGCTACTATGGGAGTAGAAAGTATTACAGGGTAGGGGCCCTTCCATGTGGGCTGAACTTGAGCCTTTGTGGACCCTCCTTCCAGACTTTAATTAGGACTTGAGTCCCTGGAGCATATAATGGTGCCCTTTAGAATCTTTTGAGAACTGGTTGATACCCCAGAAGCATATATTTTGTTGGAATTGCACAATGGCCATAGTATAAGACTGGAGGGTCTGAGCCTCTGGATCTATGAAGAGATCATTGACATAAACAAAAGGTCTCCCATATAGCATCTCATAAGGATTAAGACCAACCTGTTCCTTAATGTAAATATGGGTGTGGAGGAGAGCTATTGCTAAAGCATCCTTCCATCCCAGGGAGATCTTGGGTTATCTTTTTTATCGCTGATTTTAAGAATTGGTTGGCTCTTTGTACTTTCCCTGAAGACTGAGGCCTCCAGGCAGTGAAGGCAATAAGTAATGCCCAATGCTTTAGAGACCCCTTGGGTGGCCTTAGAAGTAAATGATGTCCCATGTCACTCTGTAATGACTTGGGCAGGTCAAATCTTGGAATGATTTCATGGAGGAGTTTTTTTTTTTAGTATCCCCTCAGTTTTCTCAGTCCAGGTGGGAAAGCCTTCAATCCATCCTGTAAACGTACCTATCATGACTAGTAGGTATTTATACCCTTGAGAAACTTGCATCTGGGTGAAGTCCAACTGCCATTGGATGGGCTGGACCAGCTGGGGTCTTCAAGATCCTTGGGGATCTTGGCAAAGGACAAGAGGAGACCACTTACCTTATAGTCGTTTGGAGACCTTTTCCTCTGAAGGAACTTTCTAGTAATCTTTGGAGAGCCTTCTCCCCTAAATGAGTGGTGTCATGTAAGAAGTTTACCAACTTCCATTGGAAGTTCCCAGGCAGAAAAAAAGGAGTCCCTCCTTTTGGAACCACCCCATAAGATCTTCTTGAAAACCCTCACTCTTAGATTTAAGAGTCTCACACTCAGTATATGAAGGAGTTTCTGGAAAATCAGTCTGTGGAACTATAGTGGCAACCCCTATAAAGTCTTTGTTCTGTAATGCTGCTCTCTTAGCTGCCTGATTGGCTGCTTGGTTCCCTTGTGCCACTTCGATGCTCCCTTTTTGGTGTCCTTTACAATAGGAGACTGAAACCTCAGTGGGCAGATTGACTGCCTCCAAGAACCTAAGGATTTGATCACCGTATTTTATTGGGGACCCTCAGGTGGTGAAGTGGCCTCTTTCTTTCCAAATAGCAGCATGTGCATGTAGCACCAGAAAGGCATACTTGAAGTTAGTATAAATGGGTACTCTTTTTCCTTTTCCCAGCTCTAAAGCTTGAGTCAGAGCTATGAGCTCAGCTAATTGGGCTGAAGTACCAGATGGCAAGACCTGGGTTTGATCCCTGGGTTGGGAAGATCCCCTGGAGAAGGGAAAGTCTACCCACTCCAGTATTCTGGCCTGGAGAATTCCATGGATTGTATAGTCCATGGGGTCGCAAAGAGTTGGACACAACTGAGCGACTTTCACCTTCAGCAGGTTGCAAAGGTTTAGCTGCTATGGTCCCAAAATTGGAGACTACTGCAAATCCAACTCTTCTTTTTCCAGCCATGACTAAGCTGCTTCCATCAGTGTACCAGATTTCCTCAGGATTGGTCAGGGGATCTTCTGACAATCCCTCTAGGGGTTTTGTCCAGTGGTCCAAATTTTCTAGGCAAGAGTGAAAGGGGAGAGAGCCCTCATGGGTAGGCAGGAGGGTAACTGGGTTAAGAACCTCAGAAGGGGTATAATCAGGCCTGGATTTTCCATCAGCACTACTTGATACCTGAGGATCCTTTGATGAGACATCCATAAATGGCCTTTCCCATTCAGGAGTTGTTTCACTTGCTGGCTGGTAAAAATAGTTAGTTTGCCCCCAAAAGAAAGTTTTAAAGCATCTTCTATCTGGACTGCAATAGCTGAAAGATTTCAAAGGCAGAGATGGACCTCTTCCCAATAAGGGAACAGGACACTCAGGGACCACCAAAACCTGGTGGGAAAATATTTGTCCATCCCAGCAACAAAGAAGTGCTTGGGTGAATCTTTATGTAATTGTTTTTCCTGTAGCACCCACAACGGTACAGGTTTGGGAGGAGAAGGCTCCGGAGTAGGAGGTCAGGGCAGAGTAGGTAGTCCCTGTGTCAACCAAGGAATGCTCACTGCCACATCCAGGTGCACCCTTGGCTATAGCCCCGTGATGGTTATCTGTGTGACAGGTGGGCTGGCTGGAACAGGCTGCTTCAGTCCTGTTGAACCATTGTGAGGGAAGGCTTGGCCCTTGACCTTGAGGTTCTTGGGTCCCCAGGGCAAAGTGCCACCCAATTTCCCAATTGATGGCATTTGTAGCAAGCTGCTTTGGGAGACTCATCACGGTTTGGACATTCTTTTGCCCAAAGTCCTGACTATCTACAGAATAGGCATTTGCCCCATGCTTTGTCCTTCAAGGACTTGGAGTTTACCATAGGGCTTCACTGTAGGGCGACCAGCATCTAGGCATGCCTTGGCTCTTTTCTTTTCTCCCTTTCCTGGGCCTTGGCCTCCCTCTCCTATTCTCTGTTAGAAAAGGTATTGGTGGCGGTCTGGACCATCTCATCTAAAGAGGCAGTGGGGTCCTGCTGCTGTAGCTATTGTAACTTTATCCTGATACACATTGGGACAGGAATTTGTCCTTTAAAAGCACCTGTTCTTAGTAAGAGTCTAAGTCTAGACTGGTAAACGTTTAGAGGGCCTCTTTTAGCTTTTCTAGAAAGGTAATGGGGTTCTTATTGGACTCCTGAGTTAATACTGAGACGGGGCACTGTCCCACAACTAATTGGCTTCTTTCTATTTTCATGGGTGGACTTCCTTAGAGGTGACTCTTTCTGAAGTTTATCCTACCCAGTACTGTTGCAATCTAAGAGCTGGGCATCCTGGGTCAAGATGCAGATCCCTAGGCAAGTTGAGGCATGACAACCTCGTGAAGATCGAATCCCCGGGCAGGTTGAGGCATGTTGACCTCCTGGGACCCTGGGCTGGCGGATCCCTGAGCAGGTTGAGGCATGACAACCTTCCAAGGACCAGATCCCTAGGCATGCCGAGGCTGGATGACCTCTTGGGACCCCTGGACTGGCGGATCCCCAAGCAGGTGAGGCATGACAACCTCCCAGAGACCAGATGTCTAGGCAGTTCGAGGCATGTCGAATTCCTGGCACCCTGGGCTGGTGGATCCCTGAGCAGGCTGAGGCATGACAACCTCCCAGGGATCAGATTCCTAGGCTGTCAAGGCAGGTAGACCTCCTGGGACCGCAGGCTGGAGTTGGGCTCCTAAAGGAGATCTGTCCTGGGTGTTCATTGGAAGGACTGATGCTGAAGCAGAAACTCCAATACTTTGGCCACCTCATGCGAAGAGTTGACTCATTGGAAAAGACCCCTGATGCTGGGAGGGGTTGGGGGCAGGAGGAGAAGGGGATGACAGAGGATGAGATAGCTGGATGACATCACCGACTCGATGGGCATGAGTTTGAGTAAGCTTTGGGAATTGGTGGTGGACCAGGAGGCCTGGTGTGCTGTAATTCATGGGGTTGCAAAGAGTCGGACATGACTGAGCGACTGAACTGAACTGAACTGAAGGTCTTTGGCATAACTAGTGCTGGGTAGGATTAAGGGGGTGTAATCTTAACTCATTGCTGGTTTGTACACCATGGATGGGAATAGATACCAAGATATAAAGCAAGCCAAGCCTGTGCCCTGAGACTGTGAACCTGGCAAAACAGCCATAAGTCTTATCCTTTATTGCTCTGAGGGAATGTAAGTCACTGATTTCCTCTTCTAGTCCTCGATAAGGGCAGTTTAGGGTGTTTCCAATGGTAAACATTTCATTTTCAAAGACCCACTCTAGGTAATAACAGAAGTAATGACAAAGGAGTCAGTTATCTGGTCCTGTTAGAGGCTTTAAGAATATTTTAATAACAAGCTGGGTGGAGTGATGATGCCTACAAGGGGGCAGGGTCCTGGTTGTAGGAGTTAGTAAGTGGTTTAAGTAGAACTGTACATGGAACAACAGACTGGTTCCGAATTGGGAAGGAATAGGTCAAAGCTGTATATTGTCACCCTGATCATTTAACTTATATGAAGAGGACATCAGACGAAATGCTGGCCTGGATGAAGCAAAAGCTGGAATCAAGATTGCTGGCAGAAATATCAATAACCTCAGATATGCAGATGACACCACCCTCATGGTAGAAAGCGAAGAAGAACTAAAGAGCTTCTTGATGAAAGTGAAAGAGAAGAGTGAAAAAATTGGCTTAAAACTCAACATTCAGAAAACTTAGATCATGGCATCTGGTCCCATCACTTCATGGCAAATGGATGGGGAAACAGTGGAAACAGTGACAGACTTTCTTTTCTTGGAGTCCAAAATCACTGCAGATTGTGAATGCAGCCATGAAATTAAAAGATGCTTTCTCCTTGGAAGAAAAACTATGACCAACCTAGACATTACTTTGCCAACAAAGGTCTGTTTAGTCAAAGCTATGGTTTTTCCAGTAGTCATGTACAGAAAGAAAGAAAAGAAAGCTGAGCACTGAAGAATTGATGCTTTTGAACTGTAGTGTTGGAGAAGGCTCTTGAGAGTCCCTTGGACCACAAGGAGATCCAACCAGTCAATCCTAAAGGAAATCAGTCCTGAATATTCATTAGAAGGACTGATGCTGAAGCTGAAACTCCAATACTTTGGCCACCTGATGTGAAGAACTGACTCATTTGAAAAGACCCTAATGCTGGGAAATATTGAAGGCAGGAGGAGAAGGGGATGACAGAGGACGTGATGGTTGGATGGTATCACCTCCTCGATGTACATGAGTTTGAGTAATCTCTGGGAGTTTTTGATAGACAGGGAAGCCTGGTGTGCTGCAGTCCACGGGGTTGCAAAGAGTCAGACATGACTTGGCTACTGAACTAAGAACAAATTGATGAGTCCACAGACCAGATGTCCCATAAAAGTGGAGTGGAGATTTGATCTGGGGGGTATATTTGTAGCTTTAGGAGAAGGTTGTAAGGTTTGGGCCCAAACAGCCTGCAGGACTAACTACCAGTGAAAACATTGTCCCTGGATGCCCAATTGCCTTTGAAGGGATGCCAACAACAGATGGAATTCTAGCTGGCATTTGTGTGTGTGCCTGTCACCTGCCCTAGCAGGTTCACTGAGAGGTGCTGTTGACACACATGTTGTAGGAAACATGGAAGATGAAGGCTTGAATATCTGGATGGATTGGATATTATACAGTATTTTCTTCCCAAGGGTCAGCTATTTTCTGATTGCCCTACAGAAGACAGGCAGAACAACCAGAATCATTGTGGGCCCAGATGGGGCTCATGAAAAGAGCAGGAAACAGGAGGGAAAGGGCAGGGTGCAACTTTTGAAAGAATGACATAGCCCAAGGGCATAACATAAACTCCATTAAAATCAAATGGGTCCAAGATGGCAGACAAGTCAAATTCAACTAGACCTAGATCCTTAATCTGCAAGCTAAATGACACACCCAGAGGCTCCATGACATTTCCAAGGCACTATCAAAAGACTAAAGAGTGGGTGGTTCCCCAATTGTTGGAATGATCCTTCCTGCCACTTATTAGCATATGAAACTACCCAGGCCATAAAAAACTAACCACACCACATTTGATGGCTTCTGAACTCTCCCTCTGCAATGGCCCAAACTCTGCGGAATGTGCTTCTGTCTGAATCCAAACAAATCTACCTCTTACCTATTGCTGTGTCTCTCACTGAATTTTTTTTTGCAATGAGACACTAAGAACCTGTGCTTCATTAGGTCCTGAAATCAGGCAGTATGAGTTTTGGCCGGGCTCAAGTCCCAGTCGGACACGACTGAGTGACTAAGCATAGCAGAGTCCCTGCCAGATGGGTCTGAGTCCCAATCTTAGGTAAACATTTTCAAACACAATTTTCAGAAATGGAAAGATGATGACTTGCCCAATACTTTGTAAAGAGTGGCATAGATGGAGAGAGGAGCTGAAGAACAAGAGGAAAAAGCAATGGGAAAACATGTCAAGGAACCCCTTTCATAACTTGCTGGAAAAATTGCTAAATGTCTGACCTGTGCCCACAATGTTCATTGGCTTGATCCTTAGCACAAAGAAGATTAAGGGCAGAAGAACCCTCACCTGCTTGGGAAACAGCTACTAGGGTGCAGCCGATAGTGGAGCCTTTGGGACACACTGGGGAGTAGCCTCTGCCAGTTCCTCAATTACACCCACTGCTGCTCGCCTGTTCACAGGGGGTTCAGGGAAACAAGAAATGAGAGGCTGTAAAGGAATTAAGATTTTATTAGCCAGATGTCCTTCCAGCCATAGGTGTGAGGTCCTCTTACATTAACCAGAGGTCTTCTGGAATCTGAGACTGAGCTGTGTGAGCTTTCTGCCAATTTTATTTTTGCTGTCCCAGTTTCCAGCACTCTGGACTTCTTGTCACTTCCACTGTGCTGGGTTTCCATCGCATTCGGTTTCCACAGCATGAGCTTTCACTGAGTTGGGCTTCTGCTGTGGTTGACTCCGCCTTGTAGAGGCCGAGCCAAGGTTGCTTCAATCAGATTACATCCAGGTCACAGCAACAGATATGTGGGGGAGTGTGTAATTTCCTCAGTTCTGTCTTGCCACAGCAACTACTTGAAATGGCGGACCAGTGTTAAAGCTTGGTTAAAACTCAGTTTTATTTGACAAGCAAAGGATAGTACACCCTCAAGGCATAATCAGTCTTGGTTTCCTCTTTTTATATATTTTATCTCCTTCTCCCTGAGCCTGCCCTAAGCAAATTGGGATCGCCAAGAAGGGGGTGTGTTTCACCTGAAGTTCTCACTCTGGTCCATGGATTTCTTTTGTTTTGTTTTCATGGGCTTTTCCCTTTCTTTGTCTTTTAGCCACAACCATTTTGGACTCCTTTTTCCTATTCTAACTACCTAACAAGTTTATTTTGATATTTAAATTGTGGGAAGGCTAGCCTTGGAGTAAATGAGAACTAACCAGTAAGTCAGTCAAAGTGATGAATTGGCTGGGCCATGGCCAAGTGTTCTTTGTATGTGTAGAGCAAGACAGAGACACATTTCTAAATTTTGTTATCCTATTATTCCAAACGCATTGGATGTGATTAAAAGTCATTTGAGAAAAATAAGATTGAAGGTATTAGCAAAATACTTGATATTTCTCACAAAGCTAGTTAAATAATAGGAATTTTTTTCTGACATACTTTTCTTTTATGCTAGGAAGATATCACTTATACTTCAAACAAGTTCAAAGTCTGTTCATTTTAGACATCCTTATAAGTCAGTGAGTTCAACACAAGATTTATACAATTATCAGTGTCCTTTAAAGCATAAAATAAGTCAGTCAACTCAGTAATCATACTATCAAAGTAGTCAAAGAAGAGTGGATAATGATGTTTGGGGATTAACCACAAAGAGCTGTTTAAAGTACTTTGTGACTAGATGATCTGTGAATTTTTCACTGATTTTTTCCACTATTTAAGCTTTTTTCTTTGTTTTTATTTTCTGAGTTCAGTCGTAAGCATAAAACAAACAAAAACAAACAAACACTTTAATGTTATTTGGCCAGTGTGGTGACCTTGAACAGCTTCATTAAAATTTCAGTTGGTAGATATCACAGGCCGCTTCTAGTATATGCACTGGTGTGCATGAAGTTGCTTCAGTTGTGTCCAACTCTACGAACCCATGGACTGTATAGCCCACCAGGTTCTTCTGTCCATGGGAGTCTCCAGGCAAGAATACTGGAGTGGGTTGCCATGCCCTCCTCCAGGGGATCTTTCCAACTCAGGAACTGAACCTGTGTCTCTTATGTCTCCTGCATTAGAAGGTGAGTACTTCCACCTGGGAAGCCCTGTACTAACACACAGAAGCTAACAGTTTAAAGCTACATTTCTACAACTATCTTTCAAGCTTAGGAATATGACATAGATCCGTCTTAACTGTTTGATTTAGAGCCAAATCACATGGAGAGAGATGGAAAAAGTATAGTGCATCCATTCTGTGGGTATAGTCATAGCCAAGATGCATGGTTCTAGAACAAGAGACTGGTAGAAGTGCCTTTCCTGGTTTCTTGACTTTGAGACTTGCGGGTTTGGGAAGGCACTACAGATTCTGGCAGACTGTGAAGTACTGTATTCAGGAGAGACCCAGGTCACTTCTGTTATTCTATCCATCCTATACCCAGATAAAAGGTGAGAGGTGGAGTATTAGTAAGATAAAGAGAACAAATATGTGAGGTTGTTAGCAGTCTCTTCACTAATTTATATCAGCTTCTTACATGCACACACACAAATGGGTGGATTTATAGATTAGAAGAAAGGAAACATCTTAGTAGTTTTCATAAACCAAACCTATACACCACAAGAATAACAGAATATCACACAAGATAGTGAAGTTTTCCTCTGTTTTTTTTAATGTAATAGTTTACTCTCTTAACCATCCTCTAGGTTCATTATTTTCTGCTGTGCTACACAAGCAGATAATTCTTTTTGTTCCTATTTAAATATGGAGTAGTATAATAGTTTGCTTACTAAAAAAGCAGCACAAATGGCTGGAATGACTATGACTTTGAGTAAGCAAATGCTAAATAACTAAAATTGACTCAATATATACTTAGTAAATTTTTTTCTTTTTTCTTCTTTTTAAAAAATATCTCTACAAATGAAATTACAGTGCTTTCTAAGAGTTAACATTTATGCTAAAATGTCCTCAGTCCCCAAAAGGGAAACTGGGATACATTCATCTAACTTCAAAGGGATTATTAATTCAATTGTAAACAGTAAAATTGTATTATTTAATTAGAAAGTTGAGGAAGGAATAGAATTCAACACTATCCCAACACAGAAAATTTGGCTTAAAATGGGAAAATTTGACTTGAAAACAGAAATTTGAATTTCAGTAAAATTCACAAATATACCATGACTAAATGCATAAAATAATAGCAAGATCCAAATGTTACCAAATGACTGAGAATTACTATTTAAAAACATTGTAGGAGTACTCATAGGAAATAGCTACAAGAGCCCCCCCCCTTTTTTTTTTAAACTTAAAGGTTTAACAGCTATAGGAGCACTTAAAAGAAAGCATAATAAATAAAGCAATAAATAAAATGATCCACCATGAGCTAATACATGTATCTTATTGTTTTTAAGATAACATCTCTAGAGTAGAAAAGAACATTTATGCTCTGGCTACTATTTTACCAGTCTTCTCTTTCATCACTCTTCATGTTCTGTACACTGTGTGTTCTGATCTAAATGTGATTCCTTAAATAGATCAGGACATTGACTAGTCGTACTTGCTTTTTCTGCTTAGAATAAAATACAGCCCTTTCAACCTGATTAACTCATACTGTCTTTTAAGACTCAGCTGTGTCCAAAAAGCATTTTGGAGGCCTTCCCAGAAAAAAATTTTTAGATCATTCCCTGAGTTCCTCATGGTCAGGAGTTAGAGGCATCTTCTCAGTTTGCCACATGGCTGGTGACTTCTTCTATCACAGTATTTGCATGGTATTCTAATCTTCAGCTTAACATTCATTAAATGTGTTAGAAAAAATGAAATATGATCATTTTGTACTCAAACAGTCTCCTCTCTGAAGTCCATTTGCTTGAAGCAGGCAGACTTCCCAGTGCTAAATAGCCCCTGGGATAGGTTATGATTCTTCCCTAAAGATGAAGTTGGTTGAAAGTGATTAAATGCTCAACTTTTTTTTTTTTTTTTTGTCTAAAATCATTTTTCTAATTGGAATTCTGGTAAGTAGTGAAGATAAGTGGTGTGGAGGAGACCAGTGGAGGAAGTTTTTGAGAACTGGAAGGAGGTTGAAAGTCATCAGTATGAAAGGAAACAACAGCACTCATAGGAAGTAGCAGTATTTCTGAAGGGCTTCCGTGGTGGCTCAGATGGTAAAGAATCCACCTGTAATGCAGGAGACCTGGGTTTGATCCCTGGGTTGGGAAGATCTTGTTGGGAAGATCTCCTGGGGAAGGAAATGGCTACTCACTCCAGTATTCTTGCCTGGAGAATCCTATGGAAAGAGGAATGTAGTGGGCTACCGTCCCTGGGGTTGTAAGAATCAGACACGACTGAGTGACTAACACACACACACAGTATTTCTGAGGAGGTGACTGTGAGGTCCACTGAGGAGAGTGACTGTCAGGCACAGGCCCTTCCAGGCTCTCACGTGCTCACCCTGCTCCATGCATGCCTGAGGCAGCAGAGCCTGGCAACCTGATAGAGCCATGGTTCTGGTGCAACAGGTGTCTCACCTGGAAAGAGAGCAGTCACATAATCAGTAAGACTTCTATCACCTTCTTCCACTAACCTTGAAAGAAAATGATTGTGGCAGAATCACCAGTCACCTCTGTTAGTGAAGAGACTGTAAATTTACAGAACATCAAAAGAAAGCAAAAATGTTAACAAGAATCATCCATGTTCATGCCAAATAAATTCACTTATAACTCATTTTGTTTTGGAAATTATTCAAGCATGTCTATACTCAGTTGCTTAGTCATGTCTGACTTTGTGACTCCATGAACTATAGCCCACCAGGCTCTGCTATCCATTGGATTTTCCAGGCAAGCATTCTGGAGTGGATTGCCATTTCCTTCTCCAGGGGATTTTCCCAACCCAAGGATTGAACCTGCATCTCCTGCACTGGTAGGTGGATTCTTTTACTACTGAGCCATCTGGAAGGAGGTTATTAATTATTTTGGCTGCTGTCCTCTTGTATGTTATGAAACCCTTGAAGGCAGGCATTCTGTTTGTTGTTGTTGTCTCTGTCTTCAGTAGTCATTATAATGCCTGACTCATAATGGGTGTTATATTGAATGAATAAGCATAAGGCAGAATGTCTCATATATGTTTCATATTGATACTTCATTCCAGACTTCAAAGCCCTCATTCACAAGAGGTTAAGTAACTTGAAATTTTTAGAAAAATACAAGAGAAGGAGGGGCATTTCTGGGAGCTCAGGGGACACCAAAGTTTCATTCATTATTTGGCTTAAATTTCTGTGGACAGGGAGCTTGTTTCTATTGTATTTTGATGGGAAGCAAAGGAGCATGAGTTTGTTTATGAAGGTGCATAAAACAAATGCCTAAGCCTCAGTAAACATGCTGTATTGTATAAACCCTCTTACAGTCATTACTACTTATACTATTGATACAGTATTGATATTGTATGATTGTTGTTCAGGGGTTGATTATGACAATAAATTAGGGAAGCCAAACTGACCCAAACTGAGTTGACAAATCAGTTGCAGCAGGGAAAATAAATTCAAGAAACAGAAACAATACAGCAACAAAAAGCATGTGAATTTTCTGCAACACCTGGAGGATTATTTTCCTTACTCAAGCTAGGCAAATGAATTGTTTTGCTGAAATACTTTCACACTCCGCCTGGAAAGCAATGGGATCTGGTCAGAGAACATTATAAAAATAGCCTTTCTCTTGAGTCAGATGGGCAGGCTTTAATGGCACTGGTCCAATTTCTCTTCTGAGGTTCTTTGTCAATCTTAGTTTTCTAGGAATTAAAAACCCCTTTATAAGAATTGATTCCAAATTAGGAAGTAAATCTTGAACTTCTTCAATACCTTCAGGTTATTTTGCAAAATAAAGTAATTTTAAATGTAATTTTGCAGTGTACTTGAACATTTTCAAAATTATTTCAATGCAACTCAAATAAGTAAATTTTTTCTTTGCATATTGGTGAAACAAGGGGCAGAATAGTGATTCAGGGGACAGTAAGAGCCAAGAAGCATATACATGCTTACAAAACACAAAGAATTAGGGCTCATAGTGATTTATATTTTACCTACTTTAAACTCAAATGACCAATAAAATGCTACACACCTAATTTTTTTCTAGACTAAAGTCTTTAAGCTTGCAGTAAATGTGGACTGGTTTATATAGGTAAGTTAGACGGCAGGAGAAAAACATTACTATTATACAAAGTTAATGCTCATCAGAAAGCAGGTCTGTATATGTGTTTGTGTGTATGTGTGTGTAAATTCCAGGAAAAGCATTCTTTTTGCTCAAGAAGGTAGTGATCTTAGAGACAAACAAGTTAACACCAGTAGACAGATACTGTGGGTATCCAAGGTACAGACTTTTGAAAAATTAAATTCCCTCTGAAATACACAAGGCTTTAAGATAAAATCACTTCATGCTGAATATAAAGAAGTTTGAGGTTCAAAACTCTTTCAACTTTTCTAAATTTTTATGAAGTCTAAACATCTAAGGAAAATTATTTCCTTTATGTTTTTATTAGAGTAACTTCAAATTCTCTTATATTAAATACAAAAATATAAAATAGATACCATTCTCCAAATGAAACCAGGGATCTAACACAGAGTTCAAAAAGATATTTTACAATCATGCAGTAAAGAGCCTAGACTGAAACTTTAAACATCAGCATGGTGTACTTTGTTGTGAGGACAAGAGAGGTTATAGGCTCTGGATTCTTTCTTTGAAAGAATTTTCCAGGTGAGAGAATTGTATTTTCCAGCATCTGATCACCCTCTTCATACTTCTATATGCCTTGACTTATTTCATAGATATACTTGCAGTCCATTCTAAGAAATTCAGTAGCCACAAACTACTCATCCTCTTGTAAAAATGGTTATTGACTCCTGATCCAAAAAGTGATGTTACAATAAAATTTTTATTTCTCTTTCTTGTAAAGTGTGGATTTAAGGAAATAAGTATGCAAAATATTGTAATAATAGAAACATTAGGTTGGCTCTAAATCTCTGACTTTTCATGTTTATCTTTTTTTCTTTTTTTTTTTTTACTTTGTGAGAATAAGCACAATTTAAAGTCATCTATTCATGTATGTGTTCACTAATTCAGTCATAAATATTGAAACTCACTATGTGCCAAGTATTCTGAATTAGACACTAATAAGGCAAGACACTCTTCCAAAAGAAAGTGCATTCTGGTAAAGAACGATGAATCAAGGAGGCCAATAAGAATATAACACCGACACATGTGTTCATGTGTGTTCACATATATTTTGACAAATGATGAGAAAAGCATGGACACTGAAGACTGGAAGATGGACTTTAAAATAAGAGACCCTGAAACTATTTTCACACACATGGTTACAGATATTCAAGCTTCTTTGCTCTCCCTAATTGAAATTCAACACCATTGACTATAAAGCAGGAGTATTTTGCACACACAGATTTTGTTCATTTTGCCACTGAACATCAATAATGTTGGCTTCATGAAAGGAAGCTATGGGGGTGCTGTATATTGTATCCTAAATAAAATCATTTTCAAATTTTTCTTTCCTCAAGTCTGTTGAGAGCCAGTATCTATGAACTATTTCACAATTTACAGATTATTTGGGATTTGAGTTCAACCATTTTAAAAACTACATTAAATTTAAGAACATTTAGTCAGTTAAGCTGCCCACTGACATGCTTTTGCCTTTCAAGAGAAGGTGAATTTTAGCACATTTAATACTTTCTGGCATCATTAGGAGATAAAAACCCTTCTGATAGAAGTGTTCACATTTTTTTCTGAATTATCAACCTTATCTTAGCATATATTCTTAAAATTTCATGCAGAGAAGTAAATAAAATGATTCTTTCTTGGAACCAATTGAGAAACATTCAGAAGACACTGTACCTTTACCGAGTATTAAACTGTTCATCTTATCACTAAAAAACAATAAGTAGATAATCAGCTTACATTTATATAAGATAACAAATTATTCCTAAATATTAATGGCTTACAACAACAAAAAGATTTCTTTGTCACATTATATTTCCCCTGTGACTTGGCTGTGACACTGCTCCCTGTCTTCTTCATTTGGGGATCTAAGACACTGGGGGCAACTCCTATCTGAGCCCCTTCACTTATCTCATGGTAGATGAAGAGTGATGGAAGAAACATGCTGTGGTGCTCAAGGCTCAGAAGTGATTCATGTCCCCTTATACATTTCATTGTCTAAAGCTGAGTTTCTCCAATTCACCATTACTAACATTTGAGATCAGATAATTCTCTGTCTTTTGGGGGAGGGGAGGGAGGGTAGCATTGTCCTGTGCATTATCGTTTACCAATGTCTTCAATCTCTTTACCCACTAGATACAAGTATCAACACCAATTTGTAAAAAATAAAAATGTCTCCAGAAAATACCAAATATTCCCTGGGGACAAGATATAGGGTCAGGTTGTGAATCATAGGTTTAAAGAGATTCACCCAGTCAAGGCTGAGAAATGGTAATATGGTCTAATATGGAGAGGTCTAGTGGAAAGGGATACAGTAGAGAGAGTTCCAAAAGGAAAAAGCTTAATAAGAGGGTAATGCATAATTTTACAATAATGCAATCCAGCAAAAGAGAGGTCACAATTGAACCATTCTGCTTGTAACTTCATGTGCACCAATCACTTGCTGATTGTTCTAATATCACTTCTAAGGAAAATTACAATTTTAAAAAAAGTCATGGTGTACATGAATTTAGATATCTCCAAGCCAACTTTAAACCTCAGGCCAAAAAAGTTCAAAATTTTATCAATATATATTATGAAAGCTTTACAATGAGATTAAATGATAAAATACAGATACTCCAAAAATAAAATGTAAACCATGATGAGATTCTCAGTTGAATTTCCACCATTACCAGTGTCAGGAAAAATTAGCTATCATTCATATATTAAAGGTCCTTGAGGTAGGTTAAGTTCAAAATCCTTCATGAAATTAAGTGCTAATAATTATTCCAACATAAATCAAAATATAAAGAAATCTGATCATAAGATTATTAGAGTCTCCCCCAAACCCTTTTTTTCCCCTATACTTAATCTAATCTTGAGACATGTTGGATACCTGGGTTGATTTCAGTTTCCTTCAAAGTTTTAATATTGTATATCAAAAAAGAATCAAAGACACTTTGAGACATAGTGTTATACTCAGGTGTTGAGTATTTCCTGGATCAGTGAAAGAGCCCAACAAATGGATAAAAAAGGACAGGCTCATACTCAAGTGATTTAGTATCATTAGTTCCTATGGCAAAACTATTCCTGGCAAAATGATATTTTGGTAACCCAGGACTTAGCATTGTCTAAGAAATTAGGTTTTAATGGTGTCTTGGTTACATGGAATCAATGGGGAAAACCACTTGACTTTAGCTTTGACAGAAAACCTGTCAGCCTATGCCTAATGCTTCGAGAGCAGAACTCTGGAAAGTAAATTTAAATGTGAAAAAGTGCCCATGAAGAGTATGTTTATGACACATTGTTGACTACACTGAAATAAAAATTCACCCAGGAATGCAGCCTCAATTGTAATTTTTTGAGCTATTTCTGACTTTTTAAGAAATTTGGGCTTTATTTTAACTAAGTTGTTTTTCAAAAATATTCAAAAATTCTTACTTTTTCTAGGTCCCTCACATTGGTCACCCCAGTGCTGAACTGAGGAGGAGGGAGTTCACAGTCAAGCTATATCATTTTTTACTATAAAAGTCTATTTACTAAGGCTACATTGTTAAAATCCAACTACAGAATTTTGTAAGTGTTCTCATGGTACAATATAATTCCCTATAAATTATGCATGAATTGAGCCAAACCAAGTTCCTCTAAACTTTAAAGGCATAGCACTGCATGTATATTTCACTTCCTAATATCAGTCTGTGTCTCTGCCTATAGAGTCACAGGCAAGTGCACCTGAATCTAGGATTAAAACAAGTAAGAAATGAAAATTGCCCCATTATCTGTGTTCAGCCTCTATTAACAGAGGGTCACAGACCTTAAGCAGACAGAATATTTTTTTATAATAATGTGCTGACAAAGTCTAGATTTGCATACATGGCTATAGATTTAATAATAAAGTGGCTTGTTTACATTACATTCCTGAATAAGCATACTCACTCAGTTCACTTCAGTAGCTCAGTCGTGTCTGACTCTTTGCGACCCCGTGAATAGCAGCACGCCAGGCCTCCCTGTCCATCACCAACTCCCAGAGTTTACTCAAACTCATGCCCATCGAGTCGGTGATGCCATCCAGCCATCTCATCCTCTGTCGTCCCCTTCTCCTCCTGCCCCCAATCCCTCCCAGCATTAGGGTCTTTTCCAGTGAGTCAACTCTTTGCATGATGTGGCCAAAGTATTGGAGTTTCAGCTTTAGCATCAGTCCTTCCAATGAACACCCAGGACTGATTTCCTATAGGATGGACTGGTTGGATCTCCTTGCAGTCCAAGGAACTCTCAAGAGTCTTCTCCAACACCACAGTTCAAAAGCATCAATTTTTCAGTGCTCAGCTTTCTTCACAGTCCAACTCTCACATCCATACATGACCACTGGAAAAACCATAGCCTTGACCAAACAGACCTTTGTTGGCAAAGTAATGTCTCTGCTTTTTAATATGCTATCTAGATTGGTCATAACATTCCTTCCAAGGAGCAAGCGTATTTTAATTCATGACTGCAATCATCATCTCCAGTGATTTTGGAGCCAGAAAAATAGTGTCTGCCACTGTTTCCTCTGTTTCCCCATCTATTTCCCATGAGGTGATGGGACCAGATGCCATGATCTTAGTTTTCTGAATGTTGAGCTTTAAGCCAACTTTTTCACTCTCCTCTTTCCCTTTCATCAAGAGGCTTTTTAGTTCCTCTTCACTTTCTGCCATAAGGGTGGTGTCATCTGCATATCTGAGGTTATTGATATTTCTCCTGGCAATCTTGATTCCGGCTTGTGCTTCCTCCAGCCC
This sequence comes from Cervus canadensis, assembly GCF_019320065.1. Taxonomy (NCBI): domain Eukaryota; kingdom Metazoa; phylum Chordata; class Mammalia; order Artiodactyla; family Cervidae; genus Cervus; species Cervus canadensis. Next base: position 50,341,684 of record NC_057397.1, on the reverse strand, counting down.
AGTGTTTCTCATAATGTACTCTGCATATAACTTAAATAAGCAGGGTGACAATATACAGCCTTGACATACTCCTTTTCCTATTTGGAACCAGCCTGTTGTTCCATGTCCAGTTTTAACTGTTGCTTCCTGACCTGCATACAGGTTTCTCAAGAGGCAGGTCAGGTGGTCTGGTATTCCCATCTCTTTCAGAATTTTCCACAGTTTTTTGTGATCAACACAGTCAAAGGCTTTGGCATAGTCAATAAAGCAGAAATAGATGTTTTTCTGGAACTGTCTTGCTTTTTCGATGATCCAGCAGATGTTGGCAATTTGATCCCTGGTCCCTCTGCCTTTTCTAAAACCCGCTTGAACATCTGAAAGTTCATGGCTCACATATTACTGAAGCCTGGCTTGGAGAATTTTGAGCATTACTTTACTAGCGTGTGAGATGAGTGCAATTGTGCAGTAGCTCGCGCGTTCTTTGGCATTGCCTTCCTTTGGGATTGGAATGAAAATGGACCTTTTTCAGTCCTGTGGCCACTGCTGAGTTTTCCAAATTTGCTGGCATATTGAGTGCAGCACTTCCACAGCATCATCTTTCAGGATTTGAAATAGCTCAACTGGAATTCCATCACATCCATTAGCTTTGTTCGTAGTGATGCCCACTTGACTTTACATTCCAGGATGTCTGGCTCTAGGTGAGTGATTACACCATCCTGATTATCTGGGTCGTGAAGATCTTTTTTGTACAGTTCTTCTGTGTATTCTTGCCACCTCTTAATATCTTCTGCTTCTGTTAGGTCCATACCATTTCTGTCCTTTATCGAGCCCATCTCTGCATGAAATATTCCCTTGGTATCTCTAATTTTCTTGAAGAGATCTCTAGTCTTTCCCATTCTGTTGTTTTCCTCTATTTTTCTGCATTGATCACTGAGGAAGGCTTTCTTATCTCTCCTTGCTATTCTTTGGAACTCTGCATTCAAATGGGAATATCTTTCCTTTTCTCTTTTGCTTTTCACTTCTCTTCTTTTCACAGCTACTTGTAAGGCATCCTCAGACAGTCATTTTACTTTTTTGCATTTCTTTTCCATGGGGATGGTCTTAATCCCTGTCTCCTGTACAATGCCACGAACCTCCATCCATAGTTCATCAGGCACTCTATCAGATCTAGTCCCTTAAATCTATTTCTCACTTCCACTGTATAGTCATAAGGGATTTGATTTGGGTCATACCTGAATGGTCTAGCAGTTTTCCCTACTTTCTTCAATCTAAGTCTGAATTTGGCAATGAGGAGTTCTTGATCTGAGTCACAGTCAGCTCCCAGTCTTGTTTTTGCTGATTGTATAGAGCTTCTCCATCCTTGACTGCAAAGAATATAATCAGTCTGATTTCGGTGTTGACCATCTGGTGATGTCCATGCGTAGAGTCTTCTCTTGTGTTGTTGGAAGAGGATGTTTGCTATGATCATTGTGTTCTCTTGGCAAAACTCTATTAGCCTTTGCCCTGCTTCATTCTGTACTCCAAGGCCAAATTTGCCTGTTACTCCAGGTGTTTCTGGACTTCCTACTTTTGCATTCCAGTCCCCTATAATGAAAAGGACATCTTTTTTGTGTGTGTTAGTACTAAAAGGTCTTGTAGGTCTTCATAGAACCATTCAGCTTCTTCAGTGTTACTGGTCAGGGCATAGACTTGGATTACCATGATATTGAATGGTTTGCCTTGGAAACGAACAGAGATCATTCTGCCATTTTTGAGATTGCATCCAAGTACTGCATTTCAGACTCTCTTGTTGACCATGATGGCTACTCCATTTCTTCTAATGGATTCCTGCCCACAGTAGTAGATATAATGGTCATCTGAGTTAAATTCATCCACTCCAGGCCATTTTGGTTCGCTGATTCCTAGAATGTCGACATTCACTCTTGCCATGTCCTGTTTGACCACTTCCAATTTGCCTTGATTCATGGACCTAACATTCCAGGTTCCTATGTAATATTGCTCCTTATAGCATCGGACCTTGCCTCTGTCACCAGTCACATCCACAACTGCGGCGGCTGCGATGGGCCGCACAGAAGAGTGGCCGAGAGGAGCTACCCCTTGCCCAAGGTCAGGGGCGGCGGCCGAGACAAGCTACCCACGTCTTAGCAGTGGCGGCTGAGCAGGCGCAGGAGGGCCGAGAGGAGCTACTCCAGTCAAGGTCAGGAGGGGCGGCCATGGGGAGATACCCCTCGTCCAAGGTAAGGAGCAGCGGCTGCGCTTTGCTGGAGCAGCCGTGAAGAGATACCCCATGTCCAAGGTAAGAGAAACCCAAGTAAGATGGTAGGTGTGGCGAGAGGGCATCAGAGGGCAGACACACTAAAACCATAATCACAGAAAACTAGCCAATCTGATCACAGGACCACAGTCTTGTCTAACTCACTGAAACTAAGCCATGCCGTGTGGGGCCAATGAAGACGGATGGGTCATGGTGGAGAGGTCTGACAGAATGTGGTCCACTGGAGAAGGGAATGGCAAACCACTTCAGTATTCTTGCCTTGAGAACCCCATGAACAGTATGAAAAGGCAAAATGATAGAATACTGAAAGAGGAACTCCCCAGGTGGGTAGGTGCCCAATATGCTACTGGAGATCAGTGGAGAAATAACTCCAGAAAGAATGAAGGGATGGAGCCAAAGCAAAAGCATACTCATTAGACACAGAAATTACTAGAATCTAAGAGGTTTAGTAAGGCAACTTCCTTAATGGGAACCTGTCTTAGGAAATCTAATCCATGGCCTAGAGAGGATGAGAATGAGCTTCTGTGCTGATTGGCAGACTTGAGAGAATGAAGATAGGTGGGACTGAGCTAAACACAATCAGTTTCTCATTACTCCACTCTCAGATCAGCCCATCTTCCACTGATGGGGAAGAACAGCTGTGTGGTATGGAAGCTGACCAACAGTGCCACTCAGGACGAACTCCGCACAGGAAAATAGAGCCAGAAAATGGAAGTTTCCCTTTCCTAATATTGCAAATATTTTATTGAATTGAAATTCTGCTGATTATGACTGCAATTATGATTATTAACATGATAAAACTTACTTAATATTGTCCAATTTTTAGTCAGTAAGAAACATTTTGTTTAAAAATACATGGTCATATAATAAATAGAGAATAGGATTAAAATGCAGTACTGAATTAGTTGTCTTTGGCATTAAAACATGAGCAGACTTTAAACAAATAATTTCCTGGTGTCTTTATATGATTTATTGCTCTTTAGATAAAATATATTATGATTTGATGATATATTAAGACAACACACAGAAGAATAAATTTTTGATGTAAGTTTTAATAATTTCACAATTTTTAGATTTTCCTCTTTAGTTTAACATGGATTATTCAAGTCTCAATAGATAATATATTTCTATCTTCTTTTTTAAATCATATCTAGGGATAAGGGATCCTTTAGAAGATGCTGCCTTCCTTCTTTTTATCAATAGACCGTGATTTTTTAGGTATAGCTTACAAAGTAGATAATAATTTTGTTTCTTTGAAGATCCAATGCAATACTAGGCACGTTAAAAAATAATATACTTTCTTATGATGATGTTTGTAGGAAGTACGTTTTTAACATAAATGGTCAGTCATTTATTTATTGTGTTAATGTTAGTCACTCAGTCCTGTCCAACTCTGCAACCCCGTGGGGTGTAGCCGGCCAGGCTCCTCTGACCATAGAATTCTCCAGGCAAGAATGCTGGAGTGGGTTTCCATTTCTTTCTCCAGGGGATCTTCCAGACCCAGGGATCAAAGTGGGGTCTCCTGCATAGCAGGCAGATTCGTAAACATCTGAGCTACCAGGGAACAAGTAATAAATAAATGGCATTTAACATTTGTGTCATGCCTTTCTGGGTTCATTTCTGTCTTGTGTAACAGGATCTTGCTTCATCTTACTAGTAGAGCTAGGTACCGTGCGTCTTAGAAGCTTCAGTTTTGTCCTACTGTTTGCCACCCTGTGGACTATAGCCCTCCAGGGTCCTCTGTCCATGGAATTCTCCAGGAATAATATTGGAGTGGGTTGCCATGATATTCTGCAGGGGATCTTCCTGACCAAGGAATTGAGTACAGCTACCTCAGACATTAAATTAGCCCTGATACCCTTAGAGGAAAACGGGGTTCAGAGAATATAGTATAGTAAGTAAAGGTGATACTGGTACTAGTCATGGTTTCCATATTTCAATAGTAGAGCTCAGAGATAGTTATATATATATATATAAAATTTATATATATATATATATATTTATATATAAAATTTAATGCATCTGAAACTGTCACTCTTATTTCCAATTTTAATTTAGGAAGACTGTATTTTACTTACATTTTAATTTCTTTCATGCTTAAAATCTTGAATTCTAACAATTATAAACTTGTTTTACATTATATGCTTTTAAGTATGAAAATTACTTTGAAAAGATTTCAGAAATTAATGTTTTAAATTTAAATTATTAGCTCATTAAAAAATTACCTTCAGGTTCTTTTTGTCCTTGAAAATATTACACACATACAAATTCGTTATGAATACTACTTAGATATACATTGCACAGTTTTTAGAGTTTTATGTCTGCATTTTTTGTTGGGTATATTTATGGGACATGAATTTTGGGGTTATAAGGTATGTATATGTAGTAGATATGCCAGAGAGTTTTCTAAAGTTGTTGTACAAATCTAGTTTCTACCAGCAGTAAATGAATTGTTCAATTGTTGCACATCATTACTAAAACTTGATACCATCACTGTATTATATTTTAACCAGTCTACTTATTGAATAGTCTATATCTTTAGGTTTTATTTTATTTTATTTATTTATTTATTTATTTTTTCAAATCAAGAATTTTTATTGTCTCTTTAAAATATCACAACTGAGTCCACAGAACCATCTGCTATCTTGTTTCTGCAGCAGGATCACTGAGATCTTATTCATCAGCCTGCTGAACTGTTCCTTTTTCAGAAACATAGATACCATCCAAAAATTTTCCGATATCCTTGTTTTTAACTGTGGTGGCTTGCTGAATCAAAGCAGCTGAATTTGACACAAGTTCAATGTCATTTCCTTCAAGAATCAACTCATCTTTCTGGGCTTGAGATACTGAACAGGCAACCCCTGGCCTCATTCGAACCCTGTGTATGTATTTTTCACCCCAAAAAATTTCGGATTTCCACAAGAGAACCATTCTCCTGAATAACAACGTTGATGGGGAAGTGGGCATACACCAACCTCATCTTGTAACGGAAGCCCAGTGTAACACCCTTGATCACGTTCTGTACGTGGCTACAGATTGTGCGAACAGTGGCCAGTTCCTTTCTGTTTCCCCACCATTTGTCAACACGGAGCCTCTTCTTTTTCTTTCCAAGGAGACTGAGTTCTACATTGATGTGATTGAAGTCCCTCCGCAGGGTGCCTCTGGGGCCCTTCACAATAACTGTCCTTTCCTTCAAGGTAATGTCGACATTTTCTGGGATGTCGACAGTCTGATTGCTGAGAATGGTCTTCATTCTCGCAGTAGATGCGGCAGAGTTAGGTTTTATTTTAATGTTCAGTAAAATCAACTTCAATTTAGGATATGCATTTCCATGAATTTTAGTGTGTGCAGAGCCACATATAACCAATATCACATCACATCAACCCTAAATTTTAACCACTCATCTTCTCATCTTTTTTCCATCACTATAGTGTTGCCTTTTCAAGAATGTCATAAATAGAATCTGTATAATTTAAATTATGTGTTTATAGTCTGACTCTACAACTAGATATATATGTGTGTGTGTGTGTGTGTGTGTTTCATTCATTACAGAAGGCACTCTGGACATCTGTTGTATAAGTGAATAAATGCATAATATATGCTACTTTATTTCAATTAAATTTTCTGTCATTTTTAATAAAAATAAACACTTTTCACTGTTCATTTATTCTTTCTTCTCTCCATTTATTTGCTCCCTCAGTCAAAATTCATTGTGTCCTACTTTCCCCAAATGTTAAACTTTTTCTCACTTCAAATGTACACATTAAAGCTAAAACTTGATAGGTCTTAAATATATTGATTTATCAGAAAAATAAAAGTACCTAATCTGTTAAAAGTACCTAATCTGTTCTTAGGGCTTCTCTGGATGCTCAGATGGTTAAGAATCTGCCTGCAATGCAGGAGACCTGGGTTCAATCGCTGGGTTGGGAAGATCTCCTGGAAATGGAATGGCAACCCATTCCAGTATTCTTGTCTGGAGAATTCCATTCACAGAGGAGCCTAGCGGGCTAGAGAACATGGGGTCACAGAGTCAGACACGACTGAGAGGCTAATACACATACACAATCCATTCTTAATCCACCTACAGTGCAATAAAATGTACAGTTATCTTCAATTAGATGGGCTTATTAAAGAGAATAATCAATGATATCGACAAAGAAATAAAATTTCCAAACAATTTAGACCCAAGAAGGTAGTAGTAATAATAAAGTATATTTACAGAAAAAAAAATTTTTTTTTAAGGATCAGAATTTAGAAATGGTTTTTATGGTAATTGAAAAGTTGTTCATTGGGAGTGCTATAGCATTAAGGAACTTGCAAATATAAAACCTGTTTCAGATGTGTGGAAGAGTGCTTTACCTATTGCAGTCCTGAGAAGCTTGAATAAGGTTAAAATACATAGGGTCAATCCATGTGATGCTGACACAGACGTGAAAAGGTTTATTTATAAGTAACTTTTCTAAGTGATAACATATAACTATTATAATAAACTCACATGTTTTCATGAATGTCTCTATGTTTCTATTTGTTTCCCCTAAAATCCTGGGGCACTGAATTTCTTCATTGTCTTAGTTAAGACTCACACCTCATCTAGCCTTTGTTGGAAACTCATCCAATTCTTAAGACATGTCAAGTTGGAATGTAGATTGTAAACATAAATAGAAAGTGCAGAAATTTCTCAGGGACCCACAAGAAGTTGCATGTGACATGAATCCTCACTTAATTTTATGTTTGTTAAATTCTCTATCAAATTATTTTGGTTTCTTCCTCCCAACATATGGGGAAAAAAAACCCCAAAAACTGAAAAATGTGAAATTAGTAAAATAAGACCTGATGTCACAATTCAGCAAGGGTCTTTGGATAGAAAGGGTAAGAAACAGTTTTTTATTTTCTCTGAAGTCAATGCATAAGGAGGAGTTTCTGCCACTGTGTTTCACAAGTCAGGTGATTCTAAGCAAAAAATGCAAAACAAAAAACTGAATTTCTTGCCAGTCTCAAACTAAAATAACATGAATTCAACTATTATAGTAACTTTAGTTTGAATTCAAGTGAGTTAATTTAGGTCTATGGTAATATTATGAATGATATTATATGTATATATTTTCACCTAGTGGTAGCATGTATTTTTAACTGTACATGTCATCTACAGTTCTTTAAAACTGATTATTTATTTATGAAGTGTAGTTCTCAGTGGAAAACTGAGAGGCATAGGAGACTGAGAGCCAGAGCAGGAGAGGAAGAGGAAGAAGGAGAAGCTAGAAATGAGGTGAAATAAATGGAAGGATGAGAGAAGGGAGGAAGAAAAGGAGGGGCAGAGGGTGAGGGAGAGAAGGGTGAGAGATTGAGTCTTAGCCAATAAATCTAGTAGCTGAAATAACTCAATATATCAAAGGCAATTTTATTAATGGGGGAAAGACAACCTAGGATAGAGTACATAGATAACAACTGATAAATGTGATGTTTAAAAGGAAACAAGGATTGTAACAGAACAGGCAGGTAGTATATACAAGCACAAAGTAAAAAAGGTCAAGTAATATGTTGTAATTAATTTTCAGACGTTGTGTAGGAAACAGGTAGTCTGTAATACTGATTCTGTCAATAGAAGGATAAAGGTCAGGTTGTGGCAAATTGTACAAGATGGGTTTTAATATAATGTTAGATTCTCTCCATCATTCCCTATGAGATAGTGCTTCATGTAAAATGGACTTATGTTCAGTCCAGAAACCTATGTTTCCATAGAAGTGGTATTTTATTTTCATATTGATCAAACATGCATGCATGCTAAATTGCTTCAGAAGTGTCTGACTCTTTGTGACCCTATGAACTGTAGCCCACCAGGCTCCCCTGTCCAAGAGGTTCTTCAAGCAAGAATACTGGAGTGTGTTGCTATGCCCTCCTCCACGGATCTCCCTGACCCAGGGACTGAACCCATGTCTCTTATGTCTCCTGCATTGGCAGGTGTATTCTTTACCACTAGAGCCACCTGGGAAACCTATTAATCAAATATAGGTATTGATCATAGGTTTTATAGCATGTGTATACATAAAGGAAAAATAATATGTATTTATTAAACATACAAAATATGTGCCATATTTTAGATGTTGTTTTAGAGTCTATAAACCATTCAGCCTGAATTAGTGGAGATTATCTTCATGAGATATTATAAAACAAATAGTGAAGAGTTGTAGAAAAGTTGCCTTCCTTCAAATCTCAATTTGCTACTTACTAACTATGTGAGTTTGGTAAGATCTTATTGCCTCATTTTCTTCACATATAAAATAGTGATAATAAAACAAATAGCACAGGGTATTGTGACTTAGGATAATATCTGACACACAAGGGCTACTCAAATATTAGATAATGTTAATAATTAAATATCCATTGTCTAAGTAAATAATTCTTTGAATTCTTGATATAAACTCTGCTTTTCAAAGCAGGCACTATATCCTTCTGTATCTAATCACATTTGCCCTGTGACTGAATGCATTATTCAAAGGCATTTTTGAACAGCCTTAGGGTGACCTCTGGAGAAGGAAATGGCAACCCACTTCAGTATTCTTGCCTGGAGAATCCCACGGACAGAAGAGCCTGTCCGGCTACAGTCCAGGGGGTCGCAGAGAGTCGGACACAACTCAGCGCACACACACACAGGGTGATCCCACCAGATAGACACAATCTTGTGTGATTCCTTCTCAGGGTGAGTTTGGGCAGGACTTGATTCTGAGCCATGAGAAAGTGGTGAAGGTGACGTGATATCACTGTCTCAATAAGGCTATGTTATGTGGCAAGGGGGAATGGGCGTCACAGATGACCATGTGGCACAGGACCGGTAGAGGCAACTCCTGGCTAACAACCAGCAAGAAAATGGGATCTTGGTCCTAAAACTGTAAGGAGATGAATTCTGCCAACAGCCTGATGGATCTTAGATGCAGCTCTTTCCCTGCCGAGCCTCTGGTAAAATTGTAGACCTTGATTATATTCAGATGAGGTCCTAAGCAGGGTTCAAAGTATATGTTTATTTATGACATGCATATATACATAATCTACTGTGAAGATAAGCCTAAGGAAAGAGGATAATTTATAGCTTTTATCATTAATGTTATTTCAATATGAGGCTCTATGAAGACCATTCTTCCCAATAAGCTCAGATGTTTTGGAAGCCTTTTATGTGTCTACAGATCTACATTAACAGGCTAACTGGGGAATTTCCTGGTGGCTCCAGTGGTTAGAACTTGCTTTCACTGCTGACAGCCCAGGTTTGATCCCTGATCAGGGAAATAACTGCCCCTAACTCCCTTTCTTATATGTTCCCAAATAACACTTGGTGAGTGAAACTTGATGACTAAAAATCTCTCTTTCAATATTAGCTTAATATAGCTGAATTCTTAAATTTATGGATTGTTGAATTATATGCTCAAGATGCAGATTCCCTAAATGTATTTCAGGGAAAATAAAAAATAACTGTAATTTAAAAATTCAGTCATTTTCAAATAACCATTTCTCGTTAGAAGTAGAATGGCAAAGAATGATTGCTTGTATCCCCCAAGACACCACTTCAGGTTTCCATTTCATTAACATTTGTGTCCTTCAGGCTGAGGCCTTGGCGTGCTCTTCTAGCTTTCACATCCAACACGTGTCTTCTTTGGAGCAGTAGTCCAGTTGCTGCATAATGGTCACCCCAAAATTTAGTGGTGTTAAATCACAAATATTTTATAGTGCTTCATATTCTATTGGACAGAAACTCAGAAAAGGCTCAGTGGTGAAGGTGTCTCTCTTCTCCACAAACGCTTATCTTTGAAGACCTGAATGGCTGGAAGATAGAATGATGTGGTCTGGAAAATTTACTTCCCAGGTAACTTCTTCACTGACTTAGTGCCTGGGCTGGGTGAGATGATGGTTTGGAATAGTTGTGATTATCAACCAGAGCATCTACAGGTGGCCTCTTTGTGTGACTCGGGGTTCTCACCATATGGCATTAGTATGAGTGGAAAAATCATGAAAAGGAGTGTTCTAGAACCAAACTTCCAGGAGAGTCAAGTGGCAGCTGTACACTCTTTTCTGACCCAGTCTGTGAGATCATGTCATTTTCTTTTTTATTAGAAGCAGTCATCAAACCAGTCAAGATTCAACAAGAAAAGATTTGAGTCCAGATTTTGATGAGAATTGCAGAGTAGAAGAGTGTGTTGGATGGGAGACACTGTGGTTTGGTCAAGTTGGAAAATACGTTCTGCCACATAAGGCATGTTAAAGTTCTGAATGAAAAGCTGGAGAATTTGGGCTATAGAAAACTTCCATTACATAGAAAGTAAAGACTTTACATAGAAAGTCGTTAGCCACTATGATCTGTAAGATTTGAATGGTTTGAATTCAAATCTGAAAGGTTTGAATGCATAACCTTTATAGTCTTTTAGGGTTAAAGGAAGCTATGATCCAGAATGTAGCCTATGAGTAATTTTTTAACTTGTGGTTCCCCTCTTTCCTGCCAGAAGTGCTGGGGCAGTCATTAAACCAGTGGTGAGTGCTAGTTTATTTTGATTTCTACTAGAACACAGTAAAGTTAGATGAAAAGTAAATAATAGGGAATAATGTGACTACTAACACAATTGTATATTATGTAGATAAAATGTTGGCTTGAGGTATAACATAGAAGGAGAAAACGTTCTCTCATTTTCTTTATTCAGCAGTTTTAGTTGTTTGCTTAATGTTATTATTAGAATATACTAAAATATTAATAGATTTTTATTATAATAATATATATTTCTTAATTTTTATTACAAAAACATAAATTCCTTTATTTGCCTTCAAAAAGGACATCATACTAAAGAGGTTTGATTTTTATTAGTTCATTATATACCTTTATAGCTTAGAAAATAAAATGAACTTACATAAGTTAGACATTTTAGTGAGATTCATACACTAGTACCCATAAATATTCACATTCATATGTAGTTGTCTGAGTAATAAGAATTCATTGAGAAATCACAAATTGGGTGGAATGCTCAGGATCATTTAGGTTTATTAAATAGTAATTGCAACATATGTTCCTTTTTCAAAAGTAAGCTAGTTTTTTTTAACTAGTTATAGTTTTTAAGTAAAAGCAAAAGAAATACTAAGAAGATAGAAAATCAAAATTATATATTTATTTTTATACTTGATAACTGCATGTACTTTGACAAGTTGTTTAGATACAAGCTGAATCATTTATAAGATTAAAAGGCTATATTTACAGATTTCAAAGACTCCTTACTTATATAAATTTCTATGCAAAAAAATATAAAAAGGATAATTAAAATATCAATTTAGTGAATAAAACTGACATTTCAAATGCCAGATATTTGACATCTTGAGCATTAGAACTGAACAGCTGTATCTATACACCTATCCATATATATGTTTATAATATCTTTATGTACCCTAGATTCACAAATAAAATACACAATTTAATATTGGTCAATTTAGCACTTACTCTATGGGATAAACAATACAGTCATCAAAAATATATTATTTATAATGGCAAATTTTAACTTGTAATTTAGAATGCATAGCATAGTTTTAAGAGTTTGGAGAGAGGATATGTCAAGTTAAACTACTAACTGTCCATTTATTTTTTTGTTCTTTATGCTTTATTGGCAATACAACTCTGAGTCAATTTCATGTTCTTACTCCTCCATGTTTAACTTAGAGATCCAAATAGCTAGTTTATATAAAATATGTTAAGGATCTCAGTATTCGTAATCTAAGATTTTAAAGTTGTTCTTAGAGCATAATTTATTGACATGGAACTATTCAGGAGTTTAGAATCAATAAAGGTTATTAAAACTTGCAAAATTTTCAAGTAACTTAACTAATGTAGTAACATAAAAACATTAAATTTGTAGACCCATTATTGTGTTAAAGGTGAATAAAAGTATCATCTGGGTGCCTGATTCTCTTTAATGCAGAAATTAATTGATGCAAAAGACAGTTTTCTCAGGATTCTGAATTGAGGAGCATTGATTCATTCAAGTTTTCTAAAAGACGAGTGAAATTTTCACACACTAATTTTTTGAAGTTGAAGAATGATCTATGTTAGGTACTTGTATAATGAAAACATTCATTTGGGGAAAGATGAACACATCTAAATAAAGGGAAAGTACCTTTAGGTGGGTTAATCATTAATTACCCGTAATCTACAAAGTCAGATGGTAGTCAGTGAATAAATGGTTACATGGCAGCAGGATATCTTAATGAGAGTTAAGAAATTGTGTCTAGTAGTTCTGAATGAAGACATATTTGGAAGGGATAGTTAGCCATGAGCATGGCCAGTGTTATCCAGAAAGTGTCTAAATTTTGCTGTAGAGGCAATTGGTTGAAGATATTAAAGAGAGTCAAAACCTATTCAAAAGATTTTCTCAAATTACTCTTCTTAGATAATATAGTCATTTAAGTATTTTTCAAATTTAAAATATGGTATATTTTTGTAGTTTCTGTTCATGTTTTAAACTTGCTTATTAACAGTAGTAGACAAGAATTTGCATTTGTTTTAAAAATTAAATGTGTGAATATACAGACAAATATGCAATAATTACTTCAAATGTTGCTTGGGAAAGGTTGTATGCTTAATTTTAGCAAGGATATAAATATGCTTACTATTGCTCATTTTAAAAACCAATTTAGTAAATACTAGATAAATCAATACTTTTAAAAGTTTATTTCTTAAGGATCATATTTCTTAAGGATAGTCACGCTATATATTTTTTCACTTACATACTGGAGAAGAGAACATGTCTTATGCTATAAAATTCTAAAAGATTGTTATAAATTATCTTTCATACTCCTGGGCTAGGACATATTTTCCTTTCATCAAATATGTGCATAGTTTGAGTCATGGAGGAAAACTTCAGGGCAAAAACGTTGTTCTTCTTTGATTGTCCCTATATTTATCTCTTGACTTCAGGCTTGAGAATAAAGCTGAGTAAATTCTAGCACTTGAGAGAAATGAGAAACCAGTTGTCTGTGAATTTTTATTGGCATACTAAACTTCAATATACAACCTCATCCTTTGTATATGTATTCACAAATATATAGACTGTATTATTATTTAATTTTAAAACTCACTCAGGAGAATATAAACTATGAAGAAAGAAGTAATATCTATATGAATAAGTGTTCCAATGCATTCTTCTTACATGCTGATGGATGACATACATTTTCTGGGATGCGTTCCTTCATTTGGAGACTGTGCACAACAAGAAAATACTTTGTGAATGAAGTAAATGTACTTGTCTTCACTATTATATACTTATAACATTTAAACATTTCCATCCTTATTGAGCTCATTTTATGCAACAGGCAGTGTGCACAGTAAACATCTTTGAACTTAATTTATTAATTAGGACTGAAGAGTAGACATTATGAAACAGGTCAGGGAGGAACTGTCCAGTTAGAACTGGACATGGAAAACAGACTGGTTCCAAATAGGAAAAGGAGTACGTTGAGGCTGTATATTGTCACCCTGCTTATTTAACTTACATGCAGAGTACATCATGAGAAATGCTGGGCTGGGTGAAGCACAAGTTGGAATCAAAGATTGCAGGGAGAAATGTCAATAATCTCAGATATGCAGATGACAGCACCCTTATGGCAGAAAGTGAAGAAGAGCTAAAGAGCCTCTTGATGAAAGTGAAAGGAGAGAGTGAAAAAGTTGGCTTAAAGCTCAACATTCAGAAAACTAAGATCATGGCATCCAGTCCCATCACCTCATGGCAAATAGATGGGGGAACAGTGGAAACAGTGGCTGACTTTATTTTTCTGGGCTGCAAAATCACCTCAGATGATGAAGCAGCCATGAAATAAAAAGACGCTTACTCCTTGGAAGGAAAGTTATGACCAACATAGACAGCATATTAAAAAGCAGAGACATTACCTTACCAACAAAGGTCCATCTCGTCAAGGCTATGGTTTTCCCAGCAGTCATGTATGGATGTGAGAGTTGGACTATAAAGAAAGCTGAGAGTGGAAGAATAGATGTTTTTGAACTGTGGTGTTGAAGACTCTTGAGAGTTCCTTGGACTGCAAGGAGATCCAACCAGTTCCTCCTAAAGGAGATCAGTCCTGAGTGTTCATTCTAAGGACTGATGTTGAAGCTGAAACTCCAATACTTTGGCCACCTGATGTGAAGAGCTGACTCATTGGAAAAGACCCTGATGCTGGGAAAGATTGAAGGCAGGAGAAGAAGGGGACGACAGAAGAGGAGATGGTAGGATGGCATCATTGACTCAATGGAGTTAAGTTTGAATCAACTCCGGGAGTTGGTGATGGACAGGGAGGCCTGGTGTGCTATGGTCCATGGGGTCGTGAAGAGTCGGAAACGACTGAGTGACTGAACTGAACTGAGGTAGCATTTCCATTCCAGTATCCTTGCCTGCAAAATCCCATGGATAGAGGAGACTGGTGGGCTGTAGGCCATGCAATTGCAGAGTCGGGCACAACTGAACAACTAATACTTTCACTTCATATAGCCTTTTCTAGATTTGTCTTATGATTCAGTCCCAATTTTTTTATCATTGTCCCTGTACATTTGACAAATAAACAATGTCTTAGTCCTGTGTGTTTTCTTACACACATGGGCAAATTCTGATGTTTTATATATATATAAAACAAAACAAATACATATATATATCTTATCACACCTTTTCTGTTATCAGTTGTCTCTGTCTTTGTTATTTTTGCAGGTGTCTGTAAATAGCCAACTACTCTTTAGTGCATAATGCTCAAACCATTAGATAAACATTCAGGGATATATCCACCTGCCTTTGATAGTTCTTGCAAAGTTCAGTTCACATTCACCCATGTGTAGATCTCATGCTCCAGCTACAGTGCAACTTTTATTGTTCCCTGGACTTCACAAGTCTGAAATTTTGCTCAGCTGCCTTCTTTCTGCCTAGAATTTTCTTCTCCAGTCATGTCTTCTTTTCAATGCTAGCTCAAGTCCTGCATCTGTCGCCAATCTGATGTTCTACTTGGATCCTCCTCCTTCTTCTTTTGGATTACCTTTGTTTGTGTGTGTGTGATAAAATATACATAACAAAATTTGCCATTTTAGGCATTTCAGTTTATAATTTATTAAGTCCATTTAAATTGCTGTTTCACTATCACTACTAGCTTCTACATCATCCAAACTGAAAATCTATACCCATTAAACACATCCTCCAGTAACCACTATTTTACTCTCCATTTCTATGAATTTGAGTATTCTAGGTACCTTGTATAAATGAAATTTTACAGTATTTGTCATTTTTATCTAGCTAATTTCACTTACCATAATGTTTTCAAGGTTTATACATCTTGTAGCATTTATCAGAGTTTCATTCCTTTTTAACGCTGAATAATAATACATAGTTTTTTATGTCATATTTTGTTTATTCATTAATTTGTTGATAGACATAGTATTTTTTTTTCCCTATCTTTTGGCTATTGTGAGTAATGGTGATTTGGGATACAAATATCTGTTTGTGTCTCTTTTTTCAAATCTTTTTGGGTAAAAACATAGAAGTGAGATTTCTAGATCCTATCATAATTCCATGTTTAATTTTTTGAGGAACCATCCTACTATCTTCTACAGTGACTGTACCATTTTACATTCTCACCAGCAGTGTCCAAAGGTTCTAATTTCTCCACATCATCTCCAACACTTGTTATTCTCTAGATTTTTTTTCTGTTTTAAAATATTAATTATTCTAATGGATGTGAGGTAGTAATTGAGGGATCTTTCCTTAATATAAGAAATTAGAAATAATATTTCTGTCCTTTTATAATGATCTATTTATGACCAGGGCTTCCTGATGGCTCAGACGGTAAAGCATCTATCTGCAATGCTAAAGACCTGGGTTTGATCTCTGGGTCGGGAAGATCCCCTGGAGAAGGAAATGGTGACCCACTCCAGTGCTCTTGCCTGGAAAATTCCATGGACAGAGGAGCCTGGTAGGCTACAGTCCATGGGGTCGCAAAGAGTCGGACACGACTGAGCTACTTTACCTTACCTTATTTATGATTTTATAGTTTATTGTAGTCTGCATGGAGATCTGTCTGATTTTACTAAAATATTTGGAAACCAGGGAAAACTCAATGGCTCAAGAAGTAAAGAATGTGCCTGCAATGCAGGAAACATGTTTGATCCCTGAGTTGGGAAGATTCCCTGGAGAAGGAAATGACTACCCACTCCAGTATTCTTGCCTGGAGAATCCCATGGACAGAGGAGCCTGGTGGGTTACAGTCCATGGAGTCGCAAAGAGTCAAACAAGGCTGAATGTGCACACACCCATTTGGCAATTAGATTTTGTTTACACCCATTTTTTTCAACACACCACATATTTTATAATATACTCTTGATAAGTGTTGGATAATCATTACATTTCCACATTATTGCTCTCATTTTAATACTTGAAAGTGTTAAGCAATATATTATGGAAATTATGGCAAAATTCCTTTAAAATCATGTTATTTCTGTTTATTACTCTGATTCATCTATAGAAGTACTTTAAGTTAACCTTGTACACAATTCTTGTCATTCTTCTAAATAGAATGTGTCGATTTTTTTTTAACCAGTGTTGGAATATTTAAACATTTTAAGGTAAGTATTGAGGTAAATTGTTTATTATTTTATAAATATTGCTGTTTGATATTTGTATAATGAAGGCACTTTAATGCATTAATTAAGGTTTGCAATATCTAAGTATATGTTGCATAACATTTTAAATATATGATATATCTTACTAAATTTGGTTATTTTTCCTGTAACTTCTATTCACATTCTCCAAGCTTATTCAGAATTCTAATAGGAGTCTTTGAAATCCACAAAAGATAAATTATAAATGGTTCATTAGATCTTTGGCAGTCAGAAACCTAATTTAGAATTTAAAATGTGGACAACAACAAAGCACTTATCACAGAACCATATACTTGCTAATGCTTAGAAACATAAAATCTGTGAAATATAACTCTTTCTCCGAAGTCAGTAGGCAGGCTGAGTGTTATGATGGTGCAAAGTAATGTTTATATATTATATAATGTATATACAGCAATATATTAAAATCAATTTGAAATGAGATGTATATGAGTAGAATCCTAACCTATATAAATTGTATATTTAAACAAAGAAAAGTTAGATAGTATAATACTACTTGTCTTAAAATTTCTAAATATTTTCAGCAGGGCATTAAAAAAATTAACAGTATGTGTTCACTGTAATATACATCAAAGGAGGATGCTATAATTTCTATATTGACTATTTTATGAGTAAATTAGAAGAAAGCTGAAATAGTCAAGTTGTCACATTTAGGGGCACTTAAGTACTCTTGCCTGGAAAATCCCATGGATGGAGGAGCCTGGTAGGCTGCAGTCCATGGGGTCGCTAAGAGTCGGACACGACTGAGCGACTTCACTTTCACTTTTCACTTTCATGCATTGGAGAAGGAAATGGCAACCCACTCCAGTGTCCTTGCCTGGAGAATCCCAGGGCCTGGGGCGCCAGGTGGGCTGCCGTCTATGGGGTCGCACAGAGTCGGACACGACTGAAGCGACTTAGCAGCAGCAGCAGCAGCAAGTGCAAATGTAATACATACATATATACATAAAATTGGGGCTAAAGTTAACCTTTAAGAGATCTCTGAGACTAAGCACGTGATGAACTGGCAGTACTTGGAACAGACTGCATATTTGGCCATTTGACAAAATTGGTTAGAATGATGGGGGAAATATTAGAAATCTTCATTGTATATGATAAGAAGTATGAATTTAAGAATTTTTTTTCCCATTTTGGTTTTGATTTTTTCTTTCACATATTAGTGTTCCAGCAATGCTAGTAGAAAAGACTCTCAATTTAAATAACTTGAAATTTTGCTTGTAAATCAATTGACATATATTTAAATTTCTCTTTCTGAATTTCTCCATTAATCCATGTGCTTGTGCTACTATCACATTATCTTGATTACTGTGGCTTTTTATTAAATCATGAAATCAAGTAATATTAGTCCTCTAAACTTTTTCTTCTTTTGTCTTGCTATTATAGACTGTTCCCTTTTCAATGTCAATTTTCAAATAAACATCAAGTCTACAAAAATTTTGTGAGATTTAGATTGTGGTTGCAATGAACTGGCAGATAAATTCAAAGAGAATTTCCTCTACTGATACAAAAAATGTGGCATATTTCTATATTTACTTATTCACTGATATTTTTATTTAACTTCAAATATTTTGCATATTTGAGGATTGCCTGATGTCTCAGCAGTAAAAAATCCACATGAAATGCAGGAGACACGGGTTCGATCATTGAGTTGGGATGATCCCCTGGAGGAGGAATTGGCAACCCACTCCAGTATTCTTGCCTGGAAAATCCCATGGACAGAACAGCCTGGTGAGATAGAATCCATAGAGTTGCAAAGAGTCAGACACAACTGAGTGACTGAGCACACATGCACATTTTGAATATTTAGTTATATATCCCTAAATATTAAATATTTGGACAGGCTATTGTACATAGTACAGTGTTTTGGTATATTTTAATTTAAATTCTAATTATGCATTACTAAAACCTAGTAGTTTATTATTTTTCTAAAGTTAAGTAGAGTGAACTCATTTTCATCTACTTCAAAATAATTTCTAGTAGAAATTATTGTTTGATCCACACTTTTTTTGGAAGTATATTGCTTAGTTTCCACATATTTGAGGATTTTTCAAGATATTTCTGATGTTGATTTTGATGTTAATTCCATTATGGTCACAGGGCATACTTTAAGTGTTTTCAATTTTTGGTCTTTATTGGCACATCTTCAAGACATTTATATGTGCACTGGAATGTATAGTTTTCTTCTAATGGTATGTTCTATAAATGCTAATTAGGTCTTGTGATTTGCAGTCTTTTTAGGTCTTCATTCTTGCCAATTATCTGTCAACTCATTTTATAGATTACTGATAGAAAAGTGTTGCCATCCACAACTATAATTGAGGATTTTTCTAGTTCACTTTTCAGTTCTATCAGTTTTTACCTAATGCATTTTGAAGCTATATTCTTAGATATGCTACTGCATGTTCCTTCTCTTCTCTTAAATGGTTAAAAGTAAACAATGACATAATATGTATGCATGTTATATTGCTATAGCATGTGTATAACATAAGTATATATGTATGTTGTATATACAATATATAATGTATTCTATATTGTTATGGATCTAAGTCAATCTAAATCTAAAGTAGATTCTTTTAACTTTAGATATGTATTATAAGCCCTAGAGAAGTCACTAATAATTCAAAAATACAATTTAAAAGATATTTAAAAAGTTTAAGTGCTATACTAAAAAAAATCTATATAATACCAAAAGGTGTACCAAAAAGAGAATAGTGCCACAAAATACACCTGAAGTAGAAAACAAAGAGGAAACTGCAGATATAAATAACTATATCAATATCATTTAATGTAACTGGATTACAAAGTCCAGTGAAAAGGCAGAGATATTTATATTGGATGAAAGAAAAAAAGAATCTAGATAAAACTATATGCTATCAACAGGAAAGTTAAAGTCCCTCAGTTGTGTCTGATTCTTTGCGACCCCATGGACTATACAGTTCATGGAATTCTCCAGGCCAGAATACTGAAGTAGGTAGCCTTTCCCTTCTCCAGGGGATCTTTCCCACCCACGAATGGAACCTGGTATCATGTATTGCAGGCGGACTCTTTACCAACTGAGCTATCAGGAAAGCTATCAGCAGGAGATGCAATTTAAATTTAAAGACACAAATAGCTTGAAAATAAAAAGAATAGAAAGATATATACCATACAAAGAGCAACTATAGGGAACTGGAAGGGCCCCACAGTATTAGACAAAATTTATCTTAAAATAAAAAAAGTCACTAGAGATAAACGGCCACAATCATAATGATAAAAATAAAAATGTCAGCCCATCAGGAAGATATAACATTTATGAAAGTGTATGAACCTCAAAAGAGAATCTCAAAATACATGAAGCAATATCTGATAGAACTGAATGGAAAATAAGTAATTCATCAATAACAGTTCTAGGGCTCAACACCACAACTCAACAGTGCAAATAGCAAAAAAATTAGTATAAAAATAAAAGATAGTAATAATACTATGTACCAACTAGTGTAATAGACATCTATAGAACACATCATCTAATAATAGAGCACATTCTATTCGAGTTCACATGGGAGAGTCTCGAAGATAGATAGTACATGAAGTCGTAAAAAAGTCTTAATAAATTGAAAAGAGTGAAATCATACAAGGTATGTTCTCTGATTATATTCTATGGTCTTCTCTCACCAGTTCTATTCAACATTTTAGTGCAATGTATAGCCAGAAAAATTAGTTATGAAAAAGAAACGGGCTTCACATAGGAAAAAAAGAAGTGAAAAGTCAAGCTATTTGTTTCTGCAGATAATGATTTTGTATATAGAAAGTCCTAATAGTTCCACTAAAAAATTGGACTAAAAAATTATTCCAGCAAGGTTGCATAGTCAATGCATATATATGTCAACTCTATGTACAGTAGCAGTGAACATTCTAAAAATAAAATTAATTTAAAAATTCCATTTAAAATAGCATCAAAAAGAAGTATTTTGGTTTAAATATGACAAAAGAAGTGTAAGAATTGTACACTGAAAACTAGGAAAGCATTTTTGAAAGATATTAAAGAAATTCTGGTGAATGGTAAGGTATACCATGATCATGGATTTAGAGACTTAATATTGACATAATATCAGTAATCCCTAAATTGATCTACAGATCTGATGAAGTTCTAATAAAATTTTCAGCAGAAATGTCTTCAGTAATTGACAATTAGATGATTTGAAGTCATATGAAATTTCAAGGGACTCAGAAGAGCCCAAATAATTAAGTAAAGGATTGAAAAATGAGTGGGGGAGCCCCAGTGGAGATGGGTAAAAGCATTTCAGGTAGAAAGAACAGCATGTGAACACCCCATTGTAGAAGCTTGAGAAGCCCTAAAGTAAAGTCAGTTCAATCCCTCTTTAATTAAATTAATTAAATACCTTAATTAAAATACCTTTTCCTTGTAAGATAGAAAAATACACAATAAAAATTGATGGAGATCATAATTAAAGGAGGGGATGAATTTTTCACATTTGAAAATAAGCTTTCAGTTGCCTAATTATAATATAGCAAAATGAAACATTCCACAGCTGCTATTAAAATTAGTTATGGATTTATTTACTATCATAAGGCCATATAATTTTTTTATTTAGAAAAGCAAATAAAAATAAAGTACAACTTTTAAATCTTACTTTATCTGTCTCATATATGGGTAGACAGATATGGGAGATAAAGTGCATATATACATATACATGCGTTGTTTAGTGGCCCAGGGCCATCTGTCCATGGAGTTCTCCAGGCCAGAACACAGGAGTGGGTTACCATTTCCTTCTCCAAGGCATAAAAGTGGAAAGTGAAAGTGAAGTCACTCAGTCATGTGTGACTCTTCGAGACCCCATGGACTGCAGCCTACCAGGCTCCTCCGTCCATGGGATTTTCCTGGCAAGAGTACTGGAGTGGGGTGCCATTGCCTTCTCCATCCAACATTGCTAAACATACTGAAATTTCTAATTAGGGATATTTAACTGTCATCAGTGGGCTTCCCAGGTGGTACTAGTAGTAAAGAACCTGTCTGCCAATGAAGCAGACATAAGAGATGCAGGTTGGATCCCTGGCTTGGGGAGATCCCCTGGAGGAGGGCATGGCAGCCACGGACAGAGGAGCCTGGCAGGCTACAGTCTCTAGGGTTACAGAGTCAGACACAGCTGAAGCAGCTTAGCATGAGTGCACGAACTGTCGTCAGTACGATTATTGATGACTGTCAGTAGTGGCTATAATGGAAAATAAAGGTTGGGGTAATTTGTTCTTATCAGAGTGAGGGGTAGAAGTTAGGTAGAGTCAGGTTAGGAGAACTAAAAGTAGACGGGAAGACAGAGAAATAGAAAAGTACCAAAAGGACATTCCTACCAAAATGAAATCCAATCAGCAGAGATGAGTAAATAAACAGAAAGGAATTTGGTCAATCTTTAAAAGTCAAAAGATAAGGAAATACAAGTAGTAGACTCAATACTAGTTCGCAAAACACTTTGATAGATAGCAATGCTTTACCTCTGATACGGGCTTCTCAGGTGGCCCAGTCAGTGAAGAATCCACCTGCAATGCAAGAGACTGCCTGCAATGCAGGAGACAAGTGATCAAGACATCAGTTCAATCCTTGGGTCGGAAATATCCCTTGGACAAGGAAATGACGACCCATTCCAGTATTCTTGCCTGGGAAATCCCATGGACAGAGGAGCCTGGCGGGCTTCCCAAGAGTCGGACATGACTAAACAAACCGCCACCACACCTCTGATATATAAATGCTTCAGATTGGATTATTTTAGGTCAACTGGGAAGCAAGTGGGAAAATTTTGGTACTAGCCATTTCTGTTAAGAATTCCCTGTATCCTACAGAGAAATAAGTACTTGTCAAACTGCTCAAGTTCGAAAGAGTAAAATGTTTATGTAGATAAAAAGTGGTATATGCTGTCAGATATTTTAAAGGTCAGGTACTCTTTTATTGCATCTAATTAGAACATTAATAAATTATACATAACTTTTCCAGGAGTCAAATGGCACTTTAAAAGATGCAGAAATAATTTTTACCTTTGAAAATATCAAAGAAAGTAAAATTAATTACGGCTAAATAGACAAATATGCAAGACTTAAAAGAAGGAAGCCTCATTCATGTTAGCTACACTAGCAAATGCTATTTGCAAAGTGAGATTTAATCTATGCTGCTGAATTCTCATTATATGCATTGATATGTAGAACTGGATTCTGCTGTAGCACTTTTCATCTTCAAAGCTCTCTATACACATTAACTAGGAGTGATTTAGTTTAAATTTTGTAGTACAGGCATCTTTAACTAGGAAATAAAGTAGAAGAGATTAGATAAAAGATGTTCTCTCTAATGAATATGAACACTTCTGTTTCTACAACAGCCAGGACTTTTGGCTTTAAATTAACTCTTAATGATCATTAGATTTTTATTCTTGTGTAAAACAAATATATTTCAATTCCATCAATAATTACCACTTTAAAAACAATACACAAGATTTTTTAAGAGAAAGAAAAAAGACCTGCCAGTTTTCACGAGTGATAAAAGCAAAACAACCATTGTGACAACAAAAATACGTCGAAGATCATTTTATACTTTTGTGTGAGTCTTTTTGCAAACGTTAGCTCAACAAATGATGTGTGGTAGATGACATAGAGTTTCAGCTGGCTGGAGCAGAGATGATGGTCTCAGATAAAATAGAAAATGAGGTTAAAACATTTGTCAGGATTTACAATATGAAAACAGTGGCTTATGTTTTCACTGAAAAAAATGCTAATGCATTTTTGATGTTTGAGTTTCAGAATTATCTCAAATTCATAATGAGAAACTACATGCTTAACCATGGTTCTGCTTTTATAAAAATGTTGGCAATAAATCAAGATTCTTTGTCTCCAAGAACACTGTTTTTATCATTTCATCATGTTGTCCTTCTGAGAGGTCAAGAAACTGATAAAATACTTCCATTAATAGTAGAATTCTTTAAGTCTTAGGCAGTAGTTTATATGGTACCCATACTGGATCTCACAGATATATTATAAATAATATGGCAAAAAATGACCCCAACATTTAAATAATATAAAATTATAAAACTGTAGCTGGGTTGTTCTTTAATAAAGCACTTATAAGTACATGTACATATTCTGTACATGTTTGACTTTATAAATTCAAGAGTTTAAAAATGGGTATGAAAAATTTTCTCCTAAAATCCTCCTTACATAATATTGATTGGTATCATATTGAATATTATTATTCATATGAAATAGTACTATAATCATATTGACTATTCTTATGATAGAAGTATATATATCGAGTATAAAAAGATGAAGAAAACATTGATATTTCCAGCTAAGATACTATGGTTATTGCTGAGAGAAAGAAAAGTATAAGAAATACAGAAAGTAAAAATTGAAGAGGCAAAGGAACACTACATTACAGAAAAAAAATAATCAACTTGGTGGTTGAAAAATATGCAAAGTAAAATAATTGTCAAAAATAATTATAAATCTGATTTTCCAAAAAGTAACATAATACAGTACAAACTATGTTAATGAGAAAAGTGGGAAGCAGTGCATATTTGAAGAGATAGTACTTGATTTATAATATATTGTTTCATTTTTTGATGTGTATAGATGTTTATTTTCTATATAATAAAAGTACAAAATGTGAAAATTTTAAGATATAGTTTTGAAAATTTGCCTCCTTCCTTCAGGTAATGGAGTGATCATGATAGTGACTGATGAGAGAAAAGAAAAAGTGATTAATTATTTCTCTTTATTTGATTTCCTTTAGGCTTGTGTGGGAAATTAAGGAGTGAACTTAAAAGTGAATTCCCAAAAGGGAAAGAATGAGAAACAAAAAAATGGAAGTAGAAATGTTTTCAAATTATAAAAGAAAAAATCTTCACCAACTAGGAAGCTATTTAGAATGAATATTAGCCCTTATCTCACAGATTTCCATTTAATTAATTAAGAAAGATTTTAAAAATCAGAATAATCATTTGCAAAATTGAATTAGTGTTCACCTTATCAAATCCATCACCAGCACTTAGAATTTCACTTCTCAAAACTGACAATGGAGACAAAGGGAACTTTGATCCAATTAGGAGAAAAACTGAATAAGATGTTAAGCAATTGACTTTTGGAAGGGAAGTCAAATAAAAATCATATTAAACTACTACAAGGAAGAAGGTGGAATCTTAATGTGGGCTATCAGGATGACAATGACCCAATTAGCTTATAAGCACACTAACTCTTAAATACATTAATGATAGGAATTGTTGTCAATTAATGCTAGTATCACAGATATCTCACCTAATGCCTGAACAAAGTAAACAATCAATGAACATTACTATCATAGTTGGATTCATATTGGAATTAGACTCCTACATTTTCCACCAATTGCAAATTTATTGATTGTAATTTTTCTCTCTCCCTAAGACACTTAGCTCCTGTGGTGAGGATTCATTTCTTCAAAAATATCTTCACTAATTCCTCTAAAAACACTTATAAAGAACAGACAGAAATGTCTAAGATGTTAATAAGTGATTAAGACTTCTTTAAGAAGCTTTGAACCCATTCAGCAAGCTTTTTTATGAGATGGCTTAGGCAAATTGTCCCATAAAGTGAAAAGTGAAAGTGAAGTTGCTCAGTCCTGTCCGACTCTTTGCAACCCCGTGGACTGTAGCCTACCAGGTTCCTCCGTCCATGGGATTCTGCAGGCAAGAATACTGGAGTGGGTTGCCATTTCCTTCTCCAGGGAATCTTCTCGACCCAGGGATTGAACCCCGATGTCCTGCATTGCAGGCAGATGCTTTACCCTCTGAGCCACCAAGGAAGCCCCAAATTGTCCCATAGGGGAGCAATATTCCAACAAAGCTTTTACTAGCCCAGAACCCAAACCTCAGCAATGTTGCTTCCTGAATCCCAGTTATTAGTAATTAAAATCTGTTTAATCTCTTTATAACCATAGTTCTCAACATTGGCTGCACATTATAATTAACTGAGAAGTTTAAAAAAAAATACTGATATTTGGATTTCATAACTAGAGAGGACACCTAGCCAGGGTTAATTATCACTGGTGTAAAAGTCCAATTTTAACTTATTACCAGTCTGGGGTATACTGATTAATGCAAATTTAAAACCTGTTTTTGTGAGAGCTCCATTATTTATCCATTACAAAGACAATTAATTCTCTTTAGTGTTTACACTATGAATTATTAAGGATATTAGCATTCAAGACTGTATTATTCATTGTTTCTAATTTCCTATATTAGCACTTTGATATGTTTGCAGCATCTTTCATCAGAAAAGCACAAGAGTTAGGGGCTTCCCTGGTGATTCAGATGTGAAGAATCTGTCTGCAATGTAGGAGACCTGGTTCAATCCCTGAATTGGGAAGATTCCCCTGGAGAAGAAAATGGCAATCCACTCCAGTATTCTTGCCTGCAAAATTCCATAGACAGATGAGCCTGGCATCTAGGCTACTGTCCAGGGGTTTGCAAAGAGTTGGACATGACTGAGTGACTAACAATGCATAAAACTGTTGACATAGCAGACCTGAGTAAACTATCCTTGAACTACTAACAAGGTTGATCTTTGATGGATATCCAAGACCGTGACTGATTATCAGTAAGTTTCCACAAATGATGAATAGAAAGTTGTGCAAAATGATTTATGCAAAAACATGTCATAGGCAGTACAACACTATCCTTTTGAAAGTCTGGAATTTTGATACATGACCATCCACCAATAAAAAGTCTCAAATATGCTTCCTTGATAAATATTTTAAACGTATTTTCACAATTTGTTGCTGGAAGAATTGAGCATACCCTGTGTTTCCATGGAAGAAGAGTCTTGAAAGTTTACCCACATGCATTTTCCCTTTGCTTCTTTTACTTTGTATTCATTCACTGTAATAAATACTAGCCAAAGTAGTTATTTAAGTATTTCTAGTAAATCTCCAAAACTGAAAGTTGTCTTAGAGACTCTCAACACAAATGTCTTGACCACATATCAGATAGAAAGTTAGATTGTATTTATAACTAATTCTTTATATGGGATTTAAGGAAAATGGACAGAATGTCACAAGTGATTTTTAGTTTTGGCTAAAACCTAGAGTTTCTTTCTGTTTCGGGCTATCTCATTTTAAACTGAGGATTATTTTCACTTTCTCTTATTTCACCTCTTGGTTGTACATATCTCTCACATAATTTAGGGGAAATAATAGACGTAATGGAATTTATATTAGGGCAAACAGCTTACTATCAACAGTCAAGAAATCAGTTTGCTATACCTACATATAGAAATGGAGGTCATCACTAGCCATCAGCTTTGAATATGATTCCATAATAGGTAAGGACTGAAACTTGATACTTGAAGAAGAGAAAAAACAGAAGCAAAACATATAGGGATAAAACATTATATGAACATACATTCCTCTTTGTGAATCTAAGACCAAGTCTGATAACGCAAAAACTTCAGAGAGTCCTTTAGGTTGATAATATGCGTTAACTTAAGAGAGTTACTCAAGTGTGGGTCCCCACAGTAACAAGAAAGATGTGTCAAATATATTAATGAAAATTAAAACACATTATCATATACTTAAGAGCACTAGGTTTTAATGACCTCCAACAAGTCATTAAAAATGAGTTGTATCTTTACAACGGAAGTGGACAAATATCTCAGTCGATGTCTTTTACCCCATTCTGGGAAATTATTTATTCTCAAAAGTGCACTTCAAATGTATCTTCCTCATTAAAACATTATATCATTTTCAGTCTCTTGAAAATCATAATTTAAAAAATGAATAAAAAAAAGAATAGATTGTTTCTCATAGCTACAAAATAAAGAGATCAGGCCCCCTTTAAACATGGCTGATTATGTTTTCTTGACTCATCTTTTCTGTGCTGTCTTCATTTTGAAAACTTCTTTCTCCATGTGATCCAAGGTTGGCCACTGAGTCTCCAGGTTTACAAGATCTTTATATCCAGGTAGTGCAGAGAAAGGAAAGCAGTGCTCTCTAAGGTAGGACATTTCTGAAAAGAACACTAAATATCTGGCCAGGGTGAGGTGCTCCCTGCTTTGACTGGGAAAGCAGGACTACATCATTTATAGCTCTACCAGAATCACAAGGAATCCACACAAATTTAAAGAAATTCCTCTGGAATTTCCACGCTCACTATACCAAATCAATAATTCTGCCAACAGGCTTATTGTTGTCAGTCAACAGGCTTATTCCTGTTGTCTTGTCTGGTTAGGTTGTAATGAATGTTATGAAAAACTTAAAGGATTAACTAATTTATACAAGATCAAACAACAAACCACTGTTTAACATAAAAGTCTTGTTTGAACCTAGATATGTAAAACTGCAAAGCTGGTGCACTTTGCACACCTATTCTGTCTTTATTTTTGGTTCTAAAGATTCTGATGGGCTTCCCAGGTGGAGCTAGTGGTAAAGAACCTGCCTGCAAATACAGGAGACAAGAGACGGGTTCAGTACCTGGGTCAGGAAGAACCTCTGGAGGAGGGCATGGCGACAGGCTCCAGTATTCTTGCCTGATGAATCCCATAGACAGAGGAGCCTGGCTGGCTACCATCCACAGGGTTACATAGAGTGGGACATGACTGAAGCGACTTAGCACACATCTGAACTACACGCACACAAAGATTCTGATCTTTGAATTTACAGCAGTTTTACCATTTAGTTCCTTTTCCATCTTCTGCCCTTATTCGTGACTCTGGGTATTACATTCTTGACTTTGTTCTAAAATGTGAAACTCTCTTTTCCTCTGTGTGTGGACACATGTTCCTTTCTTTTTAAAAAAAATTGTGGGCGCCAATGTTTGTGAACCCCAAAATTCATATGTTGAAACCTAATCCTCAAAATGATGGTATTTAGAGTCAGGGCCTTTGTTAAGTCTAGAGGGTGAAGCTTCTACAATTAAAAAAAAGAAAAAACTTTAATAAAAAAACTTGATTTTTTTATTAAAATAAAGAGAAAGTGTTAACCACTCAGTTGTGTCCGACTCTTTGTGATCCCATGGACTATAGCCTCCCAGGTTCCTCTGTCCATGGACTTCTCCAGGTAAGAATGCTGGAGGGGTTTCCAATCCCTTCTCCAGGGGATCTTCCTGACAGGGATCGAACTTGGATCTCTTACATTGCAGCGGATTCTTTATTGTCTGAGCCACCAGGGAAGCCCAATTAATTCAAACAAACAAACACCACTCAGACCTAGCTTGCCCCTTCTACCATATAAGGATACAGAGAGAAGACAATCATCTATAGACCAGGAAATGGGTCTCACCAGCCATGGAAACTGTTGTGCCTTGTTCTTGGACTTCTCAGCTTCCAGAACTTTGAGAAATATGTTTCTATTGTTTACAAGTCACTCAGGCTATGGCAATTTTTTATAGCATCCTGAAAGTAAGACACCATATATTAAATATTTTCCTGTTAGCAATATGTAATATTTCTTCCTGTTTAAGAACAACTTTCTATTTCATGTCTCCTAAAGTCCTGATTTCAGAAATATAAATGCTTCTTTATTCCTCTCTTTCAAGAGCAGGGATATATCAAGCCAGCTGTAAGTTGAAACTCTACCAAATTCAGCAGCCTGTTTTGGCTAAATCTTCAAAAGTTTCAGAAGAGAAAATAAATTTTCTCATATGATTTCAATAGTACATTCATAAAATACATGAAAGTGGAAATGTCATAATATAACAGTACCTAATCACAACCTATCTAAATTATTTCGATATTTCAAAGCCTAGTTCAACTTTCTCTTTCAGTTACTACAAATCACATTAGAATATCTTGTCTTCAAATTTCTATGAAAATTTTAGTCAAAAATATAGAAATTCAAACAATATTATTAGTTAACCATTGTGTAAGTGACATTGTGCTATTTATACCTTTTATTATACTTAATACTAAAAATAAATGTGTAGAATTACCTCTATTCAGACAGTTCAGTTCAGTCGCTCAGTCATGTCCTACTCTTTGCGACCCCATAGACTACAGCATGCCAGGCCTCCCTGTCCACCACCAACTCCCAAAGTTTATTCAAACTCATGTCCATTCAGTTGGTGATGTCATCCAACCATCTCATCCTCTGTCATCCCCTTCTCCTCACACCTTCAATCTTTCCCAGCATCAGGATCTTTTCAAATGAGTCAGCTCTTTGTATCAGGTGGCCAATGTATTGGAGTTTCAGCTTCAGCATCAGTCCTTCCAATGAATATTCAGGACTGATTTCCTTTAGAATTGACTGGTTGGATCTCCTTGCAGTCCAAGGGACTCTCAAGAGTCTTCTCCAACTCGACAGTTCAAAAGCATCTATTCTTTGGCGCTCATCTTTCTTTATAGTCCAACTCTCACATTCATACATGACTACTGGAAAAACCACAGCCTTCACTAGACCAACCTTTGTTGGCAAAGTAATGTCTCTGCTTTTTAATATGCTGTCTAGGTTGGTCATAACTTTTCTTCCAAGAAGCAAGTGTCTTTTAATTTCATGGCTGTAGTCACCATCTGTAGAGATTTTGGAACCCCGAAAAATAAAGTCTGTCACTGTTTCCATTGTTTCCCCATCTATTTGCCAGGAAGTGGTGGGACCAGATGCCATGTTCTTAGTTTTCTGAATGTTGAGTTTTAAGCCAACTTTTTCACTCTCCTCTTTCACTTTTATCAAGAGGCTCTTTAGTTCTTCTTCACTTTCTGCCATAATGGTGGTGTCATCTGCCTATCTGAGGTTATTGATATTTCTCCCAGCAATCTTGATTCCAGCTTGTGCTTCTTGCAGTTCAGCATTTCTCATGATGTACTCTGGTGGCTCAGAGGTTAAGGCATCTGCCCACAATGCGGGAGACCTGGGTTCGATCCCTGGGTCAGGAAGATCCCCTGGAGAAGGAACTGGCAAGCCACTCCAGTATTCTTGCCTGGAGAATCCCATGGACGGAGGAGCCTGGTGGGCTACAGTCCATGGGGTCGCATAGAGTCAGACACGACTGAGTGACTTCACTTTCACTCTGAATATAAGTTAAATAAGCAGGGTGACAATATACAGTCTTGATGTACTCCTTTCTGGATTTGGAAACAGTCTGTTGTTCCATGTTCAATTCTAACTATTGCTTCCTGACCTGCATACAGATTTCTCAAGAGGAAGGTCAGGTGGTATGGTATTCCCATTTTGAAAAGAATTTTTCAGTTTGTTGTGATTCACACAGTCAAAGGCTTTGGCATAGTCAATAAAGCAGAAGTAGATGTTTTTCTGGAACTCTCGTACTTTTTTGATGATCCAGTAGATATTGGCAGTTTGATCTCTGGTTCCTTTGCCTTTTCTAAATCCAGCTCAAACACCTGGAAGTTCATGGTTCATGTACTGTTGAAGCTTGGCTTGGAGAATTTTGAGCATTACTTTACTAGCATGTGAGATGAGTGTAATTGTGTGGTAGTTTGAGCATTCTTTGGCATTACCTATCTTTGGGATTGGAGTGAAAACTGATGTTTTTCAGTTCAGTGGCCACTGCTGAGTTTTCCAAATTTGCTGGCATATTGAGTGCAGCACTTTCACAGCATCATTTTTTAGGATTTGAAATAGCTCAACTGGGATTCCATCACCTCCACTAGCTTTGTTCGTAGTGATGTTTTCTAAAGCCCACCTGACTTTGCATTCCCACAAGAGACTGACCAGACTTGCCCTTGAGTGTCCAGGAGTCTCTGGTAAAGGCGTGGGTCGGCAGTGGCCTGCTGCAGGGTTGGGGCACTGAGTGCAGCGGTGCCTGCCTGGGACCTTTTGAAGCAGGTCGCCATCATCTTCATCACCTCCACCATAGTTTGGTCCCGGTAAATAACAGGGAGGGAACACAGCCCCACCCATCAACAGAAAATTGGATTAAAGATTTACTGAGTATGGCCCATCAGAACAAGATCTACTTTCCCCCTCAGTCAGTCTCTCCCATCAGCAAGCTTCCGTTCAGACAGTACCTATAAGGAAATTGAAGCTTATAGAATAATTTTACATAATGATGAGTCAACTATGTGCAGACATAAGATTCACACGCAGGTTTGTCTCAAACTAAAATCTAACCCTAAACACTGTATTTCTAATTTTTACAGTATTTTAATAAGACTCTTTATAGTTTGTAATTGAACCTTTTATTTTACTGTTTTCTTTGTTATGTAAGTATATTTTGCTTCTCCAAACAGATTGCAATATCTTTGTTTATAGCAAGCAAGCTATAAGCTAGTCATTATTATGCAATTCCTATAATCCCTAGAGAAGTGATAGTTTTTTTTCTTTTTTTTTTTTTTGGTGTATGTGTGTTTGTGTATGGGTAGAATGAGAGTCAGAAAGAGAAATAAGCTCTATTCTTTTTCTCCAATATATACTTATAAACCATTTGAAAAAGAAAGTTTTCTTATAGCTACAAACATGACTTTTGACTCCCTGCTGCTGCTGCTAAGTCGCTTCAGTCGTGTCTGACTCTGTGTGACCCCATAGAGGGCAGCCCACGAGGCTCCCCTGTCCCTGGGATTCTCCAGGCAAGAATACTGTTTGACTCCCTAGTCATCAAAATATCACGACTACATAACAACAGCGCATTCAGTGACCTGTTGATTCATCATAATCCAGTAGATGGCAGTACATTATAATGTTTAAATAACTTATGGACGTGTTATTACTTAGTGAAAAATTGTACCTAATTTTGCAATTTATGCATTTTGGACAAGTAATCTATCAAGTTATTCAAATAATATTTTTGAAATTATGTCCTTTAATTAACTAATGCTTAGTAACAAGCTACTTTATAAGCTTTTGTATTTAAGTCTGCAGTCTGGACTGTGCTCAGCTAGGCAGTTTTCATGCTATTCCTAACAACATTACTTATGTATGTGGATCGAACTGAAGTTCTACTGATTTCTGTGATCGTCTGAGATACTGGGTGTTTAAGTTTTTCTTTATCTGTTCAGCAAGATAGTTCAGCTTTAATATGGCAGTTCATGAATCCCAAATGTACAAAGTTGATGCCACTAAGGTTTAGCTAATTGCAACTGACACAACACACTTCTACCTGATTTTATTGATTAAATCAAGTCTTAGCCATACTATCTGAATTTAAGGGGTCTGACTATAATGGCCAGATATGATAGTGGGTATGATTTATTGAGGCCACTAAAGTAACTACAAAGACTATCTCAACTGAAATAAGAATTGAGTATAATACACTCCTAGGAGGAATTTATAATCATTTCCACAATTAGACAGAATTTATAGATATTCTAAAATCCAAACTGAACTCTAAATTTTGTATCCCAAACTTCTTGCCCCATGATTCAATAAATGGAAGACTAATATGATTCCAGCTTCAAATCAGTGTTAATGAATGGAAACTTATGTGATGATTGTATTAGGAAGCAAATTTTCATTAGGTTCCAAATACAGATTGAAGGCTAAGAAAATAGTACTAGAGTAGAGGAGATTCCTCCAGCAGTTTGCTTTCGAGCTCGAAACTTGAAACCAAGCAATGAAAGACACAGACCACTCTAGAAAAGCTGAGATTCAGCTCCAGATTTGTAGTAGAATATCAGTTGGAAGGGGTAAATGGTTAAAGAGAACATGATAAATAGCTCATAATTAAAATGTGCACTAATGAGTAATCATTTGGTGAATGGAAGGTGAGGGTCATTGCAAAGAGAAGGAACTCGTCACACCAATCTCCAGACTTTGATATAATATCACTGCCAGAACGAACTGAAAGAATGGTCCTACTACAATGCAAAATTTTAAAATCTATCTTATATTAGCCCCAGTCTCCAAAATAGAGAGAAAGCAAGTTCAGTTCATTTCAGTTGTCCAGTCGTGTTCGACTCTTTGCAACCCCATGGACTGCAGCACGCCAGGCTCCTTGTGCATCACCAACACCCAGCGATTGCTCAGATTCATTCCATCCTGTTGGTGATGCCATCCAACCATCTCGTCCTCTGTCGTCCCCTTCTCCTGTCGCCTTCAATCTTTCCCAGCACCAAGGTCTTTTCCAATGAGTCAGTTCTTCGCGTCAGGTGGCCAAAGTATTGGAGCTTCAGCTTCAGCATCAGTCCTTCCAATGAACATTCAGGACTGATTTCCTTTAGGATCAGGCTACATGCAGTCCATGGGGTCACAAAAAGTCAACACCACTGAGGGACTGAACAGCAGCAACTGTGTTGCTATTTTGTATGGGTTCAAAGGTCACCTGTATTACAGGATTGGTTTGACAAAGCTATCTTCCACATACTCTTAAGGTGACATTAAGTCGCATGAGAATTCCGGCAGGCCTTTTTTTGTGATTTGTGGAAGGAGCAAATATTCGGAGAACATTCCTACGGAAAATAGATTTGTGTGCAGCAATCCCCACTAAGAAAAGGAGATGATAAATTAGTCCTGAGGTGGCTTGTTATCCAGGTAATGTAAGTGAATTTCAAGCACCTTTCAACAATCTTTCTTTATGAGAGAAGTCTTTAAAGAAAAAAAAAAAAAAAAAGACCAAGTAGGCCAGATTTATATTCAATCATGGAACTAAAATAATCTACCTAGATCTTTTAATATCAATAAGAGCCTATTCCTAAGTATCTTCAGACTGTATGTACTACCCCCTAGCACCAAGAAGTTGACATTCACTGGACTAACTACAAGGTAGTTGAACCAGAATTGTGTAAATAACAAACAAAATTGATACTCAACTACCTTTTTTTTTTTTTTTTTAAGTAAACTTGGGGAAATTGTGACAGAAAAAAATATTACAAGATAGGAATTTTTTGTTATAAGAACCTGGGTCTTCTGAGGTCCTGTCTCTCGTGGGTACCAAAATCACCATATCAGTTATTGACAAAATATCTTACTTTCCCAGAAATTGTAATAGTTTGAGTTATGAGAAACTCAAATAAAGCAATATGACTTGAAGTTTTATGTGTTTTGGGGGAGAGAAAATGTAGCCTGCACCAACATCTGGATAATGAAAAATACTTGGGAATTGAATAGTAAATGTTTCATATACAAGTGAAGGGCCAAATGTTTGTAAACCATGCAGTTTCTTTTCTGATATACCAACAAAGTGACTATAAATAATAACTGGGTGTGGGCTACCTATGCAAATAAAACTGTGAGCCTTACAAAGTTTTCTGTAACCTTAGATTGGTAAATGAGAGTTGACATTTTCTCATTGATCAATTGTTAGGCCAAAAGTGGAGCCTATCAGATTAAATGAATACCACAGCAAGTACCCACATAGAAAATATGAGTAAGTTGCAGACTGAAATATAGATATTTAATAGGTACTCAGGTGGAGGGATGATGACAACAAAATATTAGATGTGAAAAATGGACATTATAGCCAAAACCAGCTTGAATAGATGATATATGAGAGATGCATGAAACTCCCTTTATATTGTTGGCTCAGTGCTAAATCTTCTTTCTGAACTGTACTCCTAAACTGAATTCAGCTTGGGAACAATCTGGAATTAACTATGTCATCCGGAATTTTTCAGTGATGAAATCCCCAAAAACCATGGGATTTGGGGTCTGCAGTAAAGGTTTAGGGCCTAAAATAGAAAGGGAGCTTTTGACTCCATAGTAAGGGAATTGAATTATAGGATGCACAGTGTAGAAGATAAAACAATATAATGTATTGGCATGATTTAGAATGACAGCTGAAATAAAAAGCAAATGTGACTATCTAAAATGTGTCCTAAAATATGTAATGTCTTAAAATTCTGAAAGTATATTAAGGCATACATACAAGAAGATATAAATACATATATTAATTAGCTTTTAAAAGAGAATGAAAAATTGTGTTGTTGTTGTTTTTTTTTTTTTTACAAAAATCTTTATTTATTTGGTTGTGAAGGGTCTTAGCTGTGGCACATGGGATCTTGTTCCCTGACCACGGGTTGAACCTGGGCGCCCTGTATTAAGAGCATGGAGGTTCAGTCTCTGAGCCAGCAGAGAAGTTCCCAGGAATTATGATTTTTAATTAAAAAAATCAATTTAAACCCATCAATTATTATATAAAGATCATTATATTAAGAAATATGATATAGTTAACAATTGAGGAAAGAGGTATTTATATTTATATGAATCAGTATTTGATATTCCCTTAATATAATCAATTTTTAATCAAACTGTCTTGGGTTAAATATCCTTTGAAGATTCAACTGGAAAACAGTGAGTGATCAACAGTTTAAAAAAATCATTAATTTGATAGTAAATATGATACTGGCAGAAAATCTTTAAAAGTTACACTGAAATATTTTATTATTTGAAAATTGGAGCAATGGATTATATGCTTAAGAGGTAAAATTAAGTATTCTTATGAAATCAGTTCTTACTAATTGACTTATAAGTATAAAGCAATTACAATAAAAATTCCAACAATTTATTTTTCTAATGGAACAAAAATTGATGTACTCATTGGTCTTGCTCTCATAGAAGTAAATTTTACAGTTTCTTCTACTTAAGAAGAAACAGAAAGATTCTGATGTTTTTCCAGCTTTCAGTTCAGTTCAGTTCAGTCTTACAGTCGTGTCCGACTCTTTGTGACCCCAGTGACTACAGGATGCCAGGCCTCCCTGTCTATCACCAACTCCTGGAGCTTACTCAAACTCATGTCCATCAGGTCGGTGATGCCATCCAACCATCTCATCCTCTGTCATCCCCTTCTCTTCCCAACTTCAATCTTTCTCAGCATCAGGGTCTTTTCAAATGAGTCAGTTCTTCTCATTGGGTGGCCAAAGTATTGGAGTCTCAGCTTCAGCATCAGTCCTTCCAATAAATATTCAGGACTGATTTCCTTTAGGATGGACTGGTTTGATCTCCTTGCAGTCCAGGGGACTCTCAAGAGTCTTCTCCAACACCACAGTTCAAAAGCATCTATTCTTCGGTGGTCAGCTTTCTTTATAGTTCAACTCTTACCTCCATACATGACTACTGGAAAAACCATAGCTTGAAGAGGTGGACTTTTGTTGGCAAAGTAATGTCTCTGTTTTTTAACATGTTGTCTAGGTTGGTCATAACTTTTCGTCCAAGAAGCAAGCATCTTTTAATTTCATGGCTGCAGTCACCATCTGCAGAGATTTTGGAACCCCCCAAAATAAATTCTGTCACTGTTTCCAGGGTTTCTCCATCTATTTGCCATGAAGTGGTGGGACCAGATGCCATGATCTTAGTTTTCTGAATGTTGAGTTTTAAGCCAACTTTTACACTTCCCTCTTTCACTTTCATCAAGAGGTTCTTTAGTTCTTCTTTGCTTTCTGCCATAAGGATGCTATCATTTGCATATCTGAGGTTATTGATATTTCTCCCAGAAATTTTGATTTCAGCTTGTGCTTCATCCAGCCCAGCATTTCACATGATATACTCTGTATATAAGTTAAATAAGCAGGGTGACAATACACAGCCTTGATGAACTCCTTTCTGGATTTGGATCCAGTCTGTTGTTCCATGTTCAGTTCTAACTGTTGCTTCCTGACCTGCATACAGATTTCTCAGGAGGCAGGTCAGGTGGTCTGGTATTCCCATTTTTTAAAGAATTTTCCATAGTTTGTTGTGATCCACACAGTCAGAGACCTTGGCGTAGTCAATAAAGCAGAAGTAGATGGTTTTCTGGAACTCTCGTACTTTTTTGATGATCCAAATGATATTGGCAGTTTGATCTCTGGTTCCTCCGCCTTTTCTAAATCCAGCTTGAACATCTGGAAGTTCATGGTTCATGTACTGTTGAAGCTTGGCTTGGAGAATTTTGAGCATTACTTTACTAGCATGTGAGATGAGTGTAATTGTGTGGTAGTTTGAGCATTCTTTGGCATTACCTATCTTTGGGATTGGAGTGAAAACTGATGTTTTTCAGTTCAGTGGCCACTGCTGAGTTTTCCAAATTTGCTGGCATATTGAGCAATTTTTTTTTCTAAAATTTTGAGCATTTGGTAGTATTATAAAAGCAATAAATAATATCAGCAAAATGGTTTATTAAACATATTTACCATGATAACTATAAACATTCTCTTAGAAGCAGAAATATTTGTGATACTGTTATAATTTCCAAAATAAGAAAGCAAGTTATTTATGCATTATATATATGTTTATAAATTTAGAAAAAGTTTTATACATGTAGAATATATATCTACTTATGAAAATAACTCAGAATAATGGCATTAAAATATTATTTATTGTTATTATTTCAATGTATTATTATTTATAGAGGCAGTATTTTATTTTTAGAAGCATTTTTCTCATAATCTCCTCTCTACTTTATCCATATGTTACACTTGTGGATAATTGATAAAGCCTATTATAATGATCAATTGATCAAATAAACATATGCACACACATATGTTATTTTAAAAAATTTTTATTCAAGTGAAACTTGAAAGATCCAATGCACTTGACTGTATTTTGGTTAAATATAAAAAGAAGGAATACATCTCATGTATATTTAGATTTAGGCAGTTATATTTTATAAAAAATAGTGTAATAATTAAAATATACTGATTTTTAAATCTTTATGTATTTTGAAACTTTCTTGTCATATTTGTAGTTATCTATGTAAAACTATAAGGCTGCTGATCATTAAAAGTGAGACAAACAGATAGCTAAATATCTGACAATTAACCACTTAATTTAGGGGCTTCCCTCTGGCTCAATGGTAAAGAATCCACCTGCAAAGCAGGAGCTGCCGGAGACATGGATTCGATCCTTGGGTCAGGAAGATCTCCTGGAGGAGGCATAGCAATCCACTCCAGTATACTTGCCTGGAGAATCCCATGGACAGAGAACCCTGGCAGGCTACAGTGCATGGGGTCACAAAGAGTCAGACACAACTGCAGCAACTTAGCATGTGGGCACACAACCACTTAATCTTAATAATGCTAATGGAAAGATAGATTATTAAGTGAAAAAGGGTGAAATGTGGAAATACACAATTACCATGAAACTATATTTGATTAATTAGACATTTGTGTGGATAAAAGGAAGTACATGGCAGTATTTAGGATGATAAATGACTAAAAACATTGAAAAGAAGTTTTTTCTCTCTAATTTTATTAAATTTAACAAGATTGTTTTGATCATTTCTTAGTGTCCCTTTACCAAAAACCCACACTGAACACTCACCCACAAATAAGCAAGTTTTTATAGCAACTGTAACAAGCCAGCTGGGCTTCCCAGGTGGCTCAGAGGTAAAGACTACACCTGCCAATGCAGGAGATGCAAGAGACACAGGTTCGATCCTTGGGTGAGGAAGATCCCCTGGAGTAGGAAATGGCCATCTGCTCCAGTATTCTCGCCATGAAAATTCCATGGACAGAGGCACCCAAAAGGCTATAGTCCATGGGGTTGCAAAGAATCAGACACTACTGAGCACGGAAAATGACAATAAACAAGCAAAGAATGGGTGCTCAGGGTAGAAGCAGACTACTGATGATTTTATACACTAAATTTCTCAACAACATTTGATTTTTGTGGAGTCTTCCAAGGCTGAATAAGACAAAGAAAAAAACTGTCAGAATAAACAGGTAAGAGGAAAATGATGTATAAAGAGAAAATACTCCTGCCTGGGGGAAAACTGAGCCTTTTAACCTAAAATATCCATAGAAGTTATGTATATCAAAAAGGTTTCACAGGTTATCACTTATAATTCCACTTCACTTTGTCAGGAGAAATTACTGATTATTGTTAGAAACCTAGTATGCAGTTGCGGAAATGCTTGACACCTGAGAGCATGGTACTTCATTCCAAAATCTAAGTGCATGAATGCCCCATACATTTTCAAAGGTATATATACTATATGTAGGATGCATAGGCTACATCATCAAATTGTTCTATAAATTTGAAAATAACTCCCCAAATAATGCATTATATTTTTACCCAGAATATAAATAAAATTGAAAATTAATGTTCATATATAACACATAAAATTATCACCTTTGAAAGACTGAGTGTTATAGAAGTGATCATTCAGCTGAATGTAATGTCTTAGACACGTGAGATAATTAAGCCTGGGGAGTTTATAAACAGGCAGGCTAAGGGTAACACCAGGACCCAAGATGGTGGCATCCAGTTTGCTCAGGCATCACGCTTGTGGGAAAACACAAGTATGGGGCGCTGGTTGGGGAACTCCTCACCTTTCTCCAGTGCTGATGGCCTGAGAGCCAAAGCCACGATGACCAGCCCAAAGAGAGTTCTGTTAAGAAGGATTCGAATACTGGACTTCACATCTATTTGTTGTATATTCACAAAAATTTGGGTAAGTGCCATGCATTTGTATTTTATACTTGTTAAAAGTTCAGAAATAACAGAATTAAAATGAATCCAGTGAAGCAGTAATTATTTGTAAAAGTTTATTGTGCACATACCAAAAAAAAAAAAAATGAGTTTGAGACCCAGGAGTGCTCAATCAAAACATGCAATGAGGCTCAGGGTTATCTTGTTATGAAGCAGCTTATATAGTGAGAAGATAGCGACTTTAAAAAACCAGTGATTGGTTATAATATTAGAATTTTCTTAAAAAATAGGAAATTGGTTAATAGTTACCTTATATCAATTTTGGGAAACAGTTAAAAGTTTTACTCTTGATTTCCAGAGTCATAAGCAAGAAATGGTACAGGTAAAGTCAGTCCAACAAAATAAGATAAATTAAGCTTTGCTTGTATGATTAAACTGGTTTTGTCTGCTTGGGATTTTCAAGGCTGGGCTCCATTTGTTTTTGATTTTAACATACTGATGATGTTACTAAAAGTGTTCGCGCACAAAAGCCAATAAAGAGGCAATTGGTAGAAAGGAAAGTTTGGTTTATTTTGGATGCTTGCAATGTGGAGAGCGGTGGGGTGAACTCTGGTCCAATGGCCAACTCTCCTAACTGTGGGAAGAGCTTTTACAGATGAGGGGGGAGGTTAAATTCAGAAGCAGCAGTCAGCTCTGACGGTCATCTTGAATTTGGTCATGCAGTAGTTTGATCAGTGTCATCTTTCAGGGTTGGTTCGTTCCCATTTCCTTGAGGCCGGTTCTCGGAACTGTCTCAGCATAAGTCATGGCTACAAGTTTTTGATTATGTAGTTAACTTCTTCCATCTGGTGTGGATTTCAGAACCAATAAGACAGCTCATAGGAAATGGCTCAGAATATTATCTATAGTTCTTGAGAAGGAACTAAAAGTCCCTGACTTTGTTTACTGACTAAACTTTATTGTTTTGTCCTATATGATTGCTCTTCTTTGCCTTTGCATCTTCTTACTTTTCTGATTAAACTTGGCTGAAGGTTTTGCAGCAACAAAAGGCAGGCTGAGGACACGGTGGAAGGGATCACAAGGTCCTGCACCATTTTAATGACAACTGACAAACATGTAAAGCCCTTAAGGTTAAAAAGGAAACAAAAGCACACTGTTTATTTGAAACATGATAGGTGATGGTCACAGTAGGAGTTTGTTTTTCAGCAGTGTGCATCCAAGAATTTGAGTTAGGATAAAACTTAATTGAACCAACATTAAAGACTACATCAGATTAAAGAAAGAGTAAATGGCTATTGGGGTAAGACAACTCCACTAATTCCATCTTTATTCAGTTTTATAATCCCTTGGATTTTCTTTTTCCTATATAGTATTGTTCTCCTCTCCCCTCACCCTCTACATGTTGCATGTACAAGTCAATTACCAAAATAGCTGTCAATCTTGATAGAAGTTATAAAAAAGTTGTGATCAAATCTGTAAACTAGCATAGAAATTTAGGCAATATTGAAAATTAATTATTTGGTTTACTTTTTGCTATGACATTTCATCACTATTTAAACTGCAGATGTTTTTCCAATCATGTGCATTATATTAATGACACTCAGAAATAAGGGTAAATCCCACTGCGGAGTCTACATTGGAAAGAAATGGTTATAATCATTTGACCAGATGGATATGAATAAAAGAACAATCTGGATACTCTTGGATGTGTAAAATCCAGAAGCACTGATGAATCTCATTAGGCAGAAAAGTCCTAAACTACAGAAAGTCTAAATGTAAAATAAAATAGAGAAGTAAGACAAAGGTAAATGTTGGATCATGCAGGAAGAAACTGACAGGTGAAGGTCATGAATTTTTGTCAGGTTTTGTAGTTTAAGAAAAATTTAATTTTTGAACTAAATCATTTTATTATCATGACACTTAACTGTCTACATTAATCAAGATAATAAAGGAAACTTAAAAAATAATTTCCCTTAGTTAAATCAAGTTTTATTTTACCTTCTTTAGTTTTCACATAAGTTATTTTAGATAATTTTGAGAAATAAGAATGATTTAATGAGAATATATATTAATTTGATAGAAGCAATGGTAATGCCTATCTTCTACAAACACAGATTTTACTTTGCAGATGGCATCTAACCTCATGCATTGCTTTAAAAAGAAACATTATAAGATTATTTGCTATAATTGCAATTTGCTATGGCAAATCAACAAATATTTGAGTCTAATAGTCTTGCTTTGAAAAGGTATGATGTGGAATGCAAATAGATCACCAGCCTCTTTAAATGAGCTGATAAACAATTTGCTCTTTTAAAATTATTAATAAATATATCACATCTATTAAACTCATATTTCCTATCTAGCTACAGAAGTTGCTAGCATTTATTTTCTGCATGGCATCCTAATTCTCTCCCTCCACGATGGGTTTTTTTTCTGTAGGTTATAAGTATGCTCAAAAATTTCCATTATTAAAAAAAAAAAAAACCTTCCTTTGGTGGTTCTTTTTTTTTGGTCTACATAGCTAATTCTACATCTACTTACCAATAACATTTCTTTAGATAGTATTTTCCTTTTAAAAATAAAAGGTTACAACCCCTCTTTCTAATAATTGTATCATATATCTTTTCAGTTTGAAATTGTCATCAACTAAGACTCTTTTCTCAGTACTATTTTTTTTTTCATTTATTTTTATTAGTTGGAGGCTAATTACTTTACAATATTGTAGTGGTTTTTGCCATACATTGACATGAATCAGCCATGGATCAGTACTATTTTAGTATGTCAGTTTTATTGATTCCTCTGACATCTTTACCAAAGGTAAAACTCTCCCTTTCTTTGAAGATTATGTGGTTTCTAAATATAATCTCATGTGAATGGTTTCTGCATTTGTCAGTACTGTGTTAGGTGCATGTCACAGTAATATAATTCAAATGAGCTTAAATGTAAAAGAAAATAATTGGCTCACAGAATCTAGGAGCATCTTGGTTCCTTGTGGATTCAGCCAATGTTGGATTCAATTGTTCTATGATTCTGTAAAAGGTCTTCTTCCATAGGTTCTGCTCTGTATTTCATTTCCATAAAGTGTTTAGCAAGGCATTAAAATATAAGGCCGCTATTACCACAGGGTTTACACTGTATAACTTTGAAGTCCCATTAAAAACCTCTGCATGTATGTAGTGTGTTTAGAAGGTGTGGCTTGGGTCATATACCCATCCTCGCAAAGGTTCTAGGGTGGCAAGAGCTGAGTCGAATGCCATATACTCATTGACTAGCCCATGACCCGTATCTACTTCATAGACCTAGTAGGTACTATCTGAACCACATGAAAAGAATTTGGGGGGAAAATCCACTAAAATACTTAAACCTACATACAAAGACCTTTCTTTTTTTCCTTGAGGAAGGTCTTTCAATTCTAAATGTCTACCCAAATGTCCTACCAGCATCTTAAATGAATATGCCTGGAGCAAAACTAGCATTATTGTCTCCAAAGAATTCCTTTATGTGCCACATTTCTGTCATTATGTAGGATCCTGAACACCTCATCAATCATATCACCTTGCCCAATCCTGAATCCTGAGCATAATATTTGTTCTCTATACCTCCTCTGCTCTTATCTGCATTCAGTTCATGTCCAAGTCCTGCTGGTCCTGTTTCTAGGAATCTAACATTGCTATATTTTTCCATGGCCTATTCTGATTGAATAACAAGAAAAGGAACATAACTTTATGCTTACCTCCTTCTTGTTCCTTCTTCCCAACCTAAGTTTACCTAATTTCAGCCAGT
This sequence comes from Cervus canadensis, assembly GCF_019320065.1. Classification (NCBI taxonomy): domain Eukaryota; kingdom Metazoa; phylum Chordata; class Mammalia; order Artiodactyla; family Cervidae; genus Cervus; species Cervus canadensis. The sequence goes on along the minus strand of NC_057397.1, from coordinate 50,297,749 downwards.
GTTATCCTTTTAAATCCCAAATTTAATCATATTACTTCCCTACTTAACACAAAGAACTTACTATTGCTTTTAGCCCAATTTCTTTGCCATGTCTTGCATTGATATTAGCATTGCATTGTCACTGAATTGTATCTAACTCTTTAAGACTTCATGCACTGTAGCCTGACTGACTCCTCTGTCCATGGAACTTTCCAGACAATAGTGAAGTGAGCTGCCATTTCCTTCTTCAGGGGACCTTCCTGACGCAGGGATTGAACCCGCATGTCCTGCATTGGCAGGCAGATTCTCTACCACTGAGCCACAGGGGAGCCCCTAAAAGTATTTAAATTATCTGGTTTTATTTACACCATTACTTGTCATAATTTATCTGGCATTCCACTCTTAGGCCATACAAAGTATGTTTTATTTCTCAAATACACAATGCATTTTATTATTTCTAAGATCTACTCCTGGGCTCCCCATATCCTGGTTGTATGTCTTCTCACTCCTTAAACATGCCGTGCCTCTTCTATACAAAACTCAGGGTAGGTATGATCTTTGGAGTTTTACTCTTTCTGTTTAATCCCAGTCCTGATAATTTGTAATTATTGGGCAAGTTTCTATTTAATTTTTGGCAAGTTTCCAAAAGTGTTTAAAAATTTCTCAAAAAAATTATGTGTTCATCACAAGTTTTGGGTTTTTTTTTTAAGGACTAAATGAAATAATGTGCGTGAGGTGTTTAGGCTAGTGACTGTCACATAGTAAACAATCAGAAGGTGCTTGCTATTCAGTATTGTCCCTTTGTGAGTTCTTTGAAAATATGACCACTCAGGTTTAAATATAAACTTATATGTGTTATTGATTTCTTTATTTTTGATGCTTCTTGCCACTCAAATAACCTATTAATTCCTATTTATTCCCCACAAGGAATCATATTTCTTCCAACATTCTCATTCCCTCTAATGGCAACCCAAGTTAGGTCGGCATCACCTCTCATCTGTCCTATTGTCCCTATGTGAATTCTATATAAAGTCTGTCTCATTTCCAATTTATTGAATTAAAATAGCTATGTCTACCTTTCAGAGCAAAAGCTGATATCATTCAGTTTCCTTAACTAAAATCTTCAAAGTATGAATAACAAACCATTTATTATTCATTTAATTCCATCCGCAACCTAGCTCCAATTCTCCAACACTATCTCCTATTCTTTTGAATAGGACTCTGTTCTAGAATCTTCTCTATACATGACCCAAAATTTTCAGTCTTTTCTATTTCTTGTTTCCTATCCATACTACTTTCTCAGACACAAATTCTTTTCCTATTTTTTCCACATATGCAAAATTCTATTCTCCTAAGGCACATACAAAATCTACATATTTTACAAACCTTTTATTATATCAGTTTTCACAATTTATACAGGTACTTTTTATTTTTCTCATAACACATAATGAACTTTAGGTACATATAGGTATATCTTGAATTTTAGGTACATAGATATACACAACTGGTCTTTGTTTCTCATTTGAAAACTCATTCATACCCATATTGCCTTTTCATTTTTGTGTCTCTTTCCATTAATTCCTCAATGTAGTGCTCATGGTAGTATTTGTTGAATAAATAATCAAATTGCCTTTAACAAATACTATTCATTTAATAATAAGAAATATAATAGTGTAAGGGCTTTTTGCTGAGTTTACCAAGGTACACGTCTTAACCTATTCCATTTGACCATCTTGGCCTATTACATTTAGTTTAAAGTAATAATATTAGATAAAGATGTCAATTTTGGATATTTTTCTAAAAATTTAATGCTTATGAAGAAGAGCACATCTGTAAATCTTATTTAATGTTTTCCATTGTCCATATTATTGAATACATATATCACATATTAACATATATATTTCATATCTGCAAAGGCACAGAACAGTTATTTATAAAAGCTAACCTTAAGTCCTTACCAAATTGTTAAATAGTTACAGCATACCAGAAATTTGTTTCACTTTCTGAAATATTTAATTTCTTTATATCTACTATAGATTTCATTGCATCTATACTCTATGTACTGTGCTTAGTCAGTCAGTCGTGTCTTACTCTTTGTGACCCCATGAACGGTAGCCCGCCAGGCACCTATGCCTATGGGGATTCTCCAGGCAAGAATCCACTCAAGTGGCTTGCCAGTCTTTCTCCAGGGGATCTCCCCAACCCAGGGATTGAAACCAGGTCTCCTGCATTGCAGGCAGATTCTTTACTGTCTGAACCACCAGGAAAACCTGTACTCTCTATATTACAATACATTCTTACAAAAGTCAAATGAAGTTTTAAAAGATCTAGAGACATTTTTGCAGTAAAATCCACAGTATTGAATATGCTCACTTTATGTCATCATAAAGACAATACACAACTTATTAAATTAATCATTTAAACAATTCTACCTAATACTATAATATTACTTTGCACCGAATCCAAATATCAGTTGAAATCCATTTCATATTAAGTATGCCTGGGATGATTTTATCCTAAGCTGGATTTAACAAAATCATTAGTGTGTGAATAACACAGAAATGTCAAAAAATATTAAAGTCCCTTTCCAGTGTTTGATATTGGCAAAATAGAGTGAGATAAGAAAAGTGCTTATATATTACTTAATAAAGTTTAACTTTGAGCAAATCAAATACTGGGTCAAACTGAACTTTTAACCCATACTAACTGCTACAAACTTCTGCCAAAAAAAATTAGTGGTTCATGATTGCCTGTTAGCCATTATTTCAAAGCTAAGAGTTTCCTGTAATTTTGCATGTATTATTTTTGCTAAATGTGTTGAAGGCCCTCAAAAACTGGGATATGCCACATATGATCATAAAAGAAATGAGAATGTAATAACCTCTAATGACAAGAAAAACTCATTATGTCTACAGTTTTGCATTACCTTTTTATTCAGTTTTTATAATTTCTTCTATTGCTTTGGTTTTTTTCTAATATGCAATTTTATTCTTTATTCATACTCATGCCATTCGTTTCTTTTGTTTAGTTTCTTCCCTTTTGACCCATTGTGTTAAACTATTCTTACAGAAGATAATTTGTCATCACTGCCATAATGAATCCAATTTTCCTTAACCCAGACCTGGCCATGGCATGCTATACTGCAAAGGAAACTCCCTGAAAGGCTAATAAGGGGCACTATATGAGAAGCGTGACTGGATTATTATAGTTTTAATTAGATCAGTCACAATTCTTGTTGAACACTGTTCAGAGAAGTATTCTTTAGTAAAGGAAATTGTGTTCTTAAAAAAGTCCTTATTCAAGAATACAGTCCTATAACTTCTAAATATAAAAGCAGAGAATTTCAAAGCATGCAATTGAGTTGGAGTTTTTCTACTCTTATTTTTAAAAATTGCCAGTGCTAACTGTGCTGCATCTTTTCTCGGTTATCCATTATAATATCTGATTAAATTTGTAGAATTTACATATTCTTTCATTTAGATTATATATATTTATGTAAATAAGAATGAGAAAAATACATAGCTATACTATTGAAAACCACCACATAATTCTAGTGCAGAATTTAATAATTTAATGATCATTTTCATATCAATTATTTTAGGAAATCCTTCCAACACAATTCAGAGTGATAGTAATATAAACAGAAATCTATACTCAAAATCTAGCATAGAAAAAATGGAAAACTTGGGGCTAAAATATTAAGAGTAGTTGATTAATAGATATTTACTTATAATTTAGTTAAATATTTACTTAAAACTTAGTTGAAAAAGGCAGAGGCATTTGAGGTTAGTACCTAATTTTAGTATTTACATACCTCTGTTTATTAAAAAGAAAAAGGCATTGGTAGAATCTCTGAATCAAACACTAAACATGTACAGCATCAATCTCTTAATCCTCTCATAGCTCTTACTTTGTTCTTCTCTTTTAATATCTGAATTTGCCATATTTAATAAGATAGATATGTTTGTTCATCTCATATCATTTTAGTTTATACTTTTATGGGTTTTTGTTAATATTCCACTTGTGATCCATCATCCTTCATGATTCTTTCATATATAATTTTTTCATGATTACTAAGGATATTTTTATTGTTATAAATCAAACTTGCATAATCCCCAATCAGTTTAGGTGATGTCTACTAATTTTATAAGTAATGATACAATTAATTTAATTTTTCCTATTTCTCTGCTGCTCCATTATGAAGTGCAGAGAAAATAAGCAGATACCAGAAAGAAATGTGCAGTGTCTGTGATATTATAATATTTAATGTACAGTATTTTAATTAGAGTCCCAGAGGGAGAAGCAATTCAGAACAAGATGTTACACTATTTAATCAAAAAGTGACTAAACCTTTCTAAATATTATGAAAAATAGTAATTCAGAAAATGTAGGAAACTTAGTGAACCACAGTGATGATGTTTGCAAAAACTTGGATGGTTCTCAAGAGTACTATGCTGAGTAAAAATGTCAGAGCTCCCATAGTGTACATGTCCATAAAAATAAAATTCGTAAAGTGACAGAAGTATAGAGATGGAAAACGTTACCAGTTGCCAGCTATTACAGAGGTAGAGAAGGGGAGGCTGTGGGATTGAGGCAGTAGCATAAGCTACTTTCTGCTGTAATTGTCCTGTATCTGACTATGTTGGCAGTCACATGAATCTAAACATGTGGTAAAGTTGCACAGAAGTAACAAACTCAAAAACACACACATACAAATACAGGTATGAAAAACTTGTGAAATATGGCTGAAGTCAATGGATTTTATTGATGTTGATTTCCTGGTAGTGATATAGTTATACAAGTTTTCTTGGGGAAAATAGGTGAATTGTGTAATCTTTCTTTATTATAATTAATAAAGATTTACCAACTTCCATATGGTTAATATTTTTTATAACCATATGGAAATTTACAGTTATCTCAAAGAGCTTTAAAGTTTATAAATGGACTAGATACTTGATAGGCTAAAACTGTCACAGAGATAGAAAAAAAAGCAAGACCCAATCAAGTACTGTCCACAGAAACAAACTGTAAATAAAATAATGCTAAGAAAAAAAGATAGATGTAACAGAATGCAAGGGAAAGAAAAGGTATAACATGAAGTAATAATCATCAAAAACAGCATAAAAACAAGAGATAAAGAACATTACATAATGACAGGTTTATTCGTCAATAAAACAGGAACTTAACAGTGAATGTACTTAATGAGTTTCCAAAAAGGCAAAATCAAAACTGAAAGCAGTAAAGAGGAAAATAAGACAAATCACAATTATAGTTGGTAACTTTTAAAATCATTATTACACAGTTTATATACAATAAATGTACATATTTTGTGTATACAGTTAAATGAATTTCACAGTTGCAAGGTTTATATTACCTGTTTGAACACTTAGTAGAAAATTACAGTTATCAAGAATGTTTATTGGTATTGGAGTTTTAAAAGAAATGGATGGGTGAATAGTACGGAAATAGGTACCAAAGAAATTCAGTAGAGAAAAGTCTCCTCAGAAAATATTGCTTGAACAACAGATAGCCCTAGTTGTGGAAAAAATTATTTGAAATGTATTTTTTTTATACACAAATCTAAAAACATATAAAGCTTCTATAAGAAAATAAAGAGTATCTTTGCAACTTTGACAAGGTTCTGGAGAGAAAGAAAATTTATATGAAATTTATATATTTATATGAAAGAAAAATTCATAAACCATCAAAATTTGTAACTTCCACTCACTTAAAAACACTATTAAGAATGTGCAAACCACAGACAGAGAAAATATTCATAATACACATATTTGATGAAGAGCTGGTATGTGACAAAGAGCTTGTATCTGAATATACACAAAATTCTTATAGCTCAATACAAAAAATCCAACAATTCAATTGAAAATTAAGGCTATAATTAAAAAAACACTTTACTAAAGAGAATACGTGAAAAACCAGTTAACAGAAAAAAAAGTGCCTCACCACATTAGTTATTTGGGAAATGCAAAGTAAAGCATAGTGACTTACCACTTCATCCACACTAGAATAGTTTTTAATAAAAATATCAAAATCATTAAAATCTGGCAAAGATGAAGAGCAACATGAATTTTCCTATATTTTTGATGGAAATGTAAAATCATGTTATTGCTTTGGAGAACTGTTTGGTAGTTTATTATAAAAGTAAGCATTCATCTCCCTTCTAGCCTAGTAATTCCACTCTTAGGTACTTCTCAAGGGAAATAAAAATATATATCCACAAAAGCCTATATAAGAATGTTCCATAAAAACTCAACAAAAAATTAGAAATAATTCAAATGACTGTTACCATAGACAGGTTCACATTTTAAAAAATATAAGGTGCTATTGAGCAATGAAAAAGAATAATTGATATGTTTAAAAAAAACTTGGGTGAATCTCAAAATCATACTGAGTTATAAAAGTACAAACATAGCACATAATCTATTATTTTATTAATATGATGTTCTTAAGTGGAAAAATACTAAATTAGTGAGAAAGTAATCAGAAGGCTTTAGAAGTATAATGAGATCCTCTATGGCAATAGAAATTTCCATTACCTGATTATGTTGGGTTGATTGGGTTACATGTGCTAATTGAATGTACGCATTTGTCAAAATTCATAGAAATTCACATTTAAATTTTGTCCATTTCACTGTCACATTGAGTCAATTCTCAAAAAAGAAAGAAAAAGCCAAAGTGAAATAGATAATGGAATAGATGATGTTTCTACATAAGAGAGTGAGAGAGGGAGATTTCACTGAAATAGTGGAGGACTAAAGAATGTTAACTGGTAGGGTCTAAGAGGAAAATTAAACAGAATTAAAAGGGTAAGACATATGTATAACTACAGTATTAATTACTGAGAAAATACATATTATTTGACTCTGTTTTCCTTTAGAGTAGATATTAAACACATTAGTTGGTGTGTTGCATGGTGTGTGATCACATGAGAATAAGTAAAAATTAGTGCATGATTAGGAAATTGGGAATAGCACCACTTCTGTAATTTCTCTTAACCTTGCAAACTGTATTGTACAATCCCAGTCCACTTTACTACCAACAACATGCTGAGATTTGGTGGAATTCATTTTGAACCAAAATATACCATATAATATATAGTATGATTGATATTATATAAATATAATATATATTTATGTAAGTATATATAAATATTAATATAAAACTGTTTATAATTATTGTAAAGAAATACACTTATTCTTATATTTTCACTGAAAAACATATGCACATTTTATTGGTACTCTATCATTGTTGTTTAGTTTAGTAAATCATAACCCTGGGGCTTCAGAAATGTCTAGTTTTCTTTCAGAGGCAAAACCAATTACTCATGAAACTGGAAATAAAGAGCAAGAGTAAATGTTATTTCTGTGCCTGTTACTGCTGTTTAATTTTATATTTATTTTTAGATTAAAGTCACCCTAACTAATGATGACTTTCTGCTTGTAGCCAGTGAGATACAATTTGTTTTTAATCTAGCAATTTTAAAATATATGAACAAAAATCTAATTGTCACTAATTACAAAGACATCTATAGACTTCAGGTGATATGATCATGTATAACGTAATTTTTAAATGTTCATATATTTTGGATTAGTAAGTACATATCTACAGGGAAAATAAGCAGTTAAAACTGTATATAGTATAACATTAATTTAGCAGCCATGCACTTGTAAAAGTAATTCTTACAATAAATGGCTTAGCATTTTAGATTGCCTTGAATATGTTTTATTTTATTCAGTAAATATCTATAAACTTTCCTCTTCATTTCGCGTTTGTGGTTTGCAGTCATCCCTTGTCTTGTACAAGGAGGTTGTACAGGGAGGAAGGAAAATCCAATAGAAAATGTTGGGATTTATTGTCAAGATTTTCACAGTTTAATACATATAGCACAGAACTCTCTGATATGAAGCTGTTTAGTAGCTCACTCATGTCTGACTCTTTGTGACCCCATGAACTGTAACCTGCCAGACTCTTTTGTCCATGGGATTTTCCAGGCAAATATACTGGAGTGGGTTGCCATGCCCTCCTCCAGCGGATCTTCCTGACTCAGGGATGCAATCCCTGGGTTCTTTACCACTGAACCAACAGGGAACCTGATGTGAGAAAGATCATATTGTGAAAGAAACCCCATACTTTCAGGGAGAAAAAGACTAAGACTCCAGATGGTGCTTCCAATAATGGAGAAGTTCAGTGAGAGAGCCCAGGGTGGTTCTGTCTAACTTCTCTCAGGAAAGAAGAGAAAATGCCCCTTTAACAGAATCCATAAGGAAAACAAAGTGAGGGTGAGATGATGACCTGGTCCAATACCAGGTCCTAGAGCAGGGTACACAAACTCCATCAGCTTGTACTGACTAGTGGTGGGAAGTTTTCATAACACTCTGGTTTATTCAGACTATTTAGACTTTTGTTTATTCTTGGGTTAATGTTTGGTGCCCGAGTGACAGTTTTTGAAATATATACACATGAAGACTTCCTGGAGTCTTTAAGGGATGATGCCAATAGAAAAATGGAAATGGGATGAACTTCTAATGAAGAGCAACTGGGAGAAGAAAAAAAAAAGTGTAAAAGAAAATATGTTAAGGTCTGTATGCGAGTTAGTTATATCTGTTTAGAAAAATCAAATGTGACATATCAAAGTAGCACCAGTCCAAATACATCTTATTTTACCACAGTACTTAATTACCTGACTATTTTTATGAATCCAAAATGCAAATATTTTATAAATTAACATTTTAGGAAATTCTGCATCTGATTAGTTGTAGTTTTCTTTATTGTTTGTGATGTTCTAGAAGGCTTTCCATAATTTTCCAGGTTTTGCTAGGTATCAGAGTTTTTCTAAAGATTTCTCAAAGCTCCCATATACCATTTTGACCACTGTTAAGACTCGGTATCCAATATTTTAGGCTGCTTCCAATCTGATAACACTCAGGACCACATCTTCACTCACTCATTATTACTTTTGGTATTGAATTCATCATCTGGTTTCTTCCATCCTTAAGCTGCCACCTCTCCTCCCCCCTCACCCACTGGAAAAAGATAATCATACTCTGGTAGCTTCTGCTTCCAATTCCTAAAGAAAAAGAAGAAAAGGGATATTATCTCACAGGACACCACTTTATTTTAGATCACAGGCTGTATCATGAAGGGCCCAAGTGTCCATTGTCCTCCTAGTGGTTGTTGGACTAAAATCACCCTGTCAATTATCCTTTTTATTCTAATTTTTTTCCTCCAAATTTGTATGCCTCTGGTCTTATGATCTCTCCTAGGCTGTTGGTGCTTGTAATTTCCCATATTTCCCCTGTTATAATGCTCTCCCACACCCCTCTCTCTATGTCATTTCTTCCATGAACGTATTGTTCACTTCTCAGTTTCAAATGAAACTCTTCTCTCCTTAAGGATATTGCTTCTCATCCATTTGAAAGCAGAGTACTTCCCACCCCCCCCACCGCGCCCCCCCCCCACCCTGCCACTGACCCCCCGCTGCCAACCATATTAAAAGATAGGCTTAAAACCTCCCCTGATTGTCAAATACATTCTCAGAGCTTACATTTTCTCCCTCTGTCACAAGCTTTCCCTGCAAAGAGTTCTCCCCAGTACTCATATCATTTGCCACCATTCTTGACACTGCGCCTCATTCACTTGCATTATACCGAGTTCAACTACACATGTTTTCTGTTTGTTGGTATGCTGATAATCCAATCATGACACACATCTTAAGTAATAAATTTTTATAAATGTTTAGGAAATTGGTGATGGTAGGCAAGATGCATATGGGAATGGCATAAAGAGATCAACAATATTTTCAGACAGAGCATTTGGTTTGAACTTATGGGTGCAGTTTTTACAGCTTTGATCCATTTCTGACACTATCTTTTTGGGGTACTGGATGCATTTATTTGAAAAATCATAACTGATCACAACATTCTCTTTACTCAGTGATTTCTCTTTGTTTAAAAATTGTTGTTCCTGGTGGTTTTAAAGAGCATCTTTTTTCAAACCTCTTTGAAGTTTATTGAGGTCTTATATATATTAGATAAGTTTCCTGAAAGCATCTTAGTTTATAAAATTGAACCTTACACTTATCTATGTAAAGAACAATTTTAAAAGCATTTATACAATGCATTCAATTTATAAAAAGGATTAAAATGTGCTAGTTCAAATAAACTGGAAAACCAATGTTATGATTGTGTTTATAACTTTGACTACTATACAGTGCTATAAGTATTTATAGAACTAATAATTAGATTAGAAACTTTACAAAATAAAAGGCATATAGGAGGCAGGTAGGATGGCAAATATTTCAATTGTTAACTTACTTTAAAAATAAAAAAAGAAGAACTAATGGATTCATATAAATATAAAATTACTGTTGTTTATTTAGTCATTAAGTTATGTCCAACTCTGCAATCCCATGGACTGTAGCCTGCCAGTCTCCTCTGCCCATGGGATTTTCCAGGCAAGAATACTGAAGTGGATTGCAATTTCCTTCTCCAAAATTACTGTTTAAGTCCACTCAAATTATACCAACTGAACACTACTTTCTCACATATATTTCTAAATATTTTTCCATATCCCAAATTTTTTCATCTTGAATGTGCTTTGCAATTTAAAAGCATCAAAACAAACAGCAGAACAAAGTTTATGCATATAGTATGTATTTAAAAGATTTGTTATATATATTAGAGTGTTTTCACTCTAGCAGTGACCCACTAGGAAGTTTAGAATCAATTTAGTGAATCATAATCATAAGATTAAAAAATTACAAAAGAAATAAATGAATAAAAATACTACCAAGTGGTAATGCTGTTTAGTGAAACTTTGGGACAAAGGTCCTGTATTAATTTGTAAAAGATGTCTTTGAAGTGTTGCTCATTTGAGGTCAACATACATTAAAAGTATTATTTGTATATGCATCTATTTAAACTGACTACACCCACTATGAGTCTAGATACATGGAAGTAGAAATTAATTACCATGTTAGATCATGTATAAGATACTTAAAAGACAACTGGCACTGTAAAAGTTGCCATTTTTAATAGTATAAATGCCCCAGCCTTGTAATTATATTTTTTCATTTCTCAATTAATTACCTTTTATCAACTCATCACTGTAACTTATTGATATTATTGTCACTTTCTCTACATATGAAGACTTCTATAGTCTGTAAATGAAATATATTCATTGACAAAAGTAAACTCTGTGTAGACTTCATTGTATATACCTATGCTAAAATTTCCCCTTGATTTAAGTAATATACACCTAGCGTAGTAAATAGCATACTTATATAATAAATATTTTTTGTATAAAATAACTTAAAATTATTCTTCATCTATTATGGGCATACAATCATGAATAACCTACTATCTTTGCTCTCAACAGACTTATCATAAACTGAATCACTTGTGTTCTCAAGTTCTTAAAATATAAAATATGATGAAATTAATCTTCTGATGAAAGTTCAATCAGATAATACTTGAATATAGAAGAGGAATAAATTAATACTGAATATAGAATATCCATGTTCATTGTGTCTCTTAGCTTGTTTCACTAGCAAAATGAATTAAACCATTTACAACCACCTAATGAACATAAACAGATCAAAACCATTTCCTTGATTAAGGACTATTTAATAACTATAATGCTATTGGGAGACCTCCATTTAGCTAATACTAATAGGGTATCATTTTAATTATGATAATAGCAAAGCATGTAGTAAATAAATTCAAAGAATGGATTAGGATCCAAGCTATGCTAATACTTGTCTCTATGTCCTTGGGCAAATAAACTTGACTTTACCCTGATTTCTTCATAAGTAAATAGGACTACTATTAGTAAATTTTTTTGGTTTTGTATTTATGCCTTCTAAGGAAAATTTTTCATGCTGTACAAATTTGAAATTTTAATTCTACATTAACTTTTATGATTTTTTAACTTAAATGTTTGACTTTTTTTGTACTCTCTGTTGTTCTAAGAATTAAATTTGAACTCCAGATTTGCTGTTTTCCAAATGGCTGCTTAGACACCAAACACCTATAGAAAATCCACCAATTTTTCAGGTAGCTCTTTGATATGCTGAATTTCCATTAGCTTTTGAATCAAGTTTTGTTTTCCCATAATTCCTACTTTGACCATTTTAACTTAAAATAATTGACAAATTAGTAACCTCCCCTTGTCTTTTTTTAAAAAAATTATTTTATTTTGGTTTCACTGGGTCTTTGCTGCTGCCTGCAGGCTTCTTTAGACGCAGTGAGCAGGGGCTACTCTTCTTTGTGTGGGCTTCTCCTTTGGGCGGCTTCTCTAGTTGGAGAGCACAGGCTCTAGGCGTGCAGACCTCGGTAGTTGAGGTTAGTGCAACCCAGGCTCAATGGTTGCAGTGTGCAGCTCTAGGGTGCCCCGGCTTCAGTAGTCGTGGTACACAGGGTCAGTAGTTGCAGCTCGCAGGCTATAGTGTTGACTCAGTAGTTGTGTGCACTGGCCTAGTTGCTCTGTGGCAGGTGGGATCTCCCCAGACCAGGGATCAAACCTATCTGTGTCTCTTGCATTGGCAGGCAGATTCTTATTTGCTGAGACACTGGTGAAGTCCTCCTTTTCTTTATATGGGTATGTGGGTGTGTGTGTGTGTGTGTGTGTGTGTGTGTGTTTGTTTGTTTTTGTTCAGTTGCTTAGTCATGTCTGACTCTTTGTGAGCCCATGGACTGCAGCACTCCAGGCTTCCCTGTCCTTCACCATCTCCTGAAGCTTGCTCAAACTCATGTCCATTGAATTGGTGACACCATCCAACTCTCTCATCCTTTGTCATCCCTTTCTCCTCTTGCCTTCACTCTTTCCCAGCATCAAGGTCTTTTCCAATGAGTTGGCTCTTTGGATCAGGTGGCAAAGATTTGGACATGACTGAGTGACTGTATGTACTCAGTTGCTTAGTCTCATCCAAATCTTTGTCACCCTGTGACTGTAGCCCGCCAGGATCCTCTATCCATGGAATTTTCCAGGCAGGAATACTGAAATGGGTTGCTGTTTCCTACTTCAGGGGGTCTTCTGGACCCAGGGATCAAACTCTGGTCTCTTGCATCTCCTGCATTGGCAGATGGATTCTTTACAACTGAGCACCCTGGAAGCCCATTCTGAATATTATTATTAACTATTTATAATATGTCAGTATTATTTGTCAAAATTTACTCTAAATATGCTGCTGGCATTTATTACTATAGCTTTAAATTTATAGAATATTCAGAAAAAAATTAACATCTTAAAAATGCTTTGTATTCCTATCCATGAAAAACAAAAGGACATTATTTTCTATTTTTCTATTTTTATATATTTCTTACCATTTTATACATTTGATTTTTTGATTAGAATATTATTGCTGATGTTTATATCGTAAATTATATGCTTTTTTCCTTTCTAGTTACTGAATATTTTTGTTTTTGTATGTAGGGGCAGGGATCTATTCTACTGATTACTTTCTCTCAGGCACAAATCTGATAACTATTCTGAGTAATTTTAATTTTGCCTTTAAACTTACAAATAACACATGTTTGTATATACTAGCAAAATCCAATCATAACAAAGATCTTTTAAGAAATAGTAGTGAGTGCTTTCCCACCCCCACACCAGTCACCTGATTTCACCTGATATCACTCCTCTGAAGAATATGTAATTATTTTATTTCTATTTTTAGTTCTAATCATTATTTCCTTCATATCTTTAAACAAAGTCCCACATGGCATCCTTTACTGATGAGGAAGAAATTTTATCTACCCTTCCTGGTTTTTCTGGCTGAAGATTTAGATTGACACAAGACAGATTAACAGGAGAAAATAAAACATAAGTTTAATAACACATATACATGGGAAAGGGGCTTCCCTAGTAGCTCAGCTGGTGAAGAATCTGCCCGAAATGCAGGAGACTCTGGTTCCATTCCTGGGTTGGGAAGTTTCCCTGGAGAAGGGATAGTCTACCTACAACAGTATTCTTGGGCTTCCCTGGTAGTTCAGACAGTAAAAGAATCCACCTGCAATGAAGGAGACCTGGGTTTGATCCCTGGGTTGGGAAGATCCCCTGGAGGAGGGCATGGCAACCCACTCCAATATCCTTGCCTAGAGAATTTCATAGACAGAGGAGCCTGATGGCCTACAGTCCATGGGACCACAAAGAGTCAGACACGACTGAACGACTAAACACAGCACATGCATGGGAAAGAAGAGAATTGACTAACTCACAAAAGAGGAAGAAGTCCTCATGCTAAATCCTGTTTTCACCTGAAGACAGAAGAAGAAGTAGGGGGTAGTGGTTTGGGACTTCAGTTCACGTGGAGGTGGAAAAGCAAAGGTTTGATGGGTCATATAGAGACAATGGGCCACCATGTATTTTTATTTCTAAGCCTCACTGAGTTTTCCCTATTACATCTAGCCAATGTTTTTGCAGGTATCTCTGATCATAGCTGTATTTCAGGAACAGGCCCTTTAGCTAAATCCTTTTAGGCAGTTAAGGGGGAGGAAACAAGAAAAACTCCTGTCTTCTGTTGCTTAAAAATAATCACCATACATTACTCCTCATGGCAAAGAAACATATTTTGGGGTGGCCAATTTTGCTCCTCTAACTTTTTTTTTTCACTTGTAAACTCCTAGCAGAGTTTCAGCATTGTTTTCCTTCCCTTTTTTAAAAAAATTAACATTGGAATCCTTAATAGCTATTGAAAATATTTTATTTCTGTTTTCATCAGCTGTAGAGAGAATTTTTAGATTCTCTGTCTTATAATATGAAACTATTACAGCCATTTGATTCCACTTGATTCTAGTTTTCTCTTCCTCCTACCTTATCTCCACAAATTGTCAGGTTTAATATCAGTAAAAATTGACTTTGTCTAACAGTATGTTGACCTAAAACAAATAGACTTCCAGATATTTCTCCAGCAAAGGTGGATTTATTTGGGATCAACAGAAAATTGAAACTCTGGGTCTATAACCATGATGAGTCTGCGTATTAAGGAAAGGAAAACTCTTTTAGAGGGAAAAAGAAAGTTGGAAAGCTCTAGTAAACAAAGAACTCATAGCTTTTCATTGACTAAGTCCTTGGCAGGAAAAGAGGAGTCTTCTTCCTCTTGAAAGGTGTGAGAACTTGACCTTTTGTTCTCCTTTTTAATCGAGGTTCCTGTTCATTAAGTTTTTACAGGTGACAACTGGAAAGTAAAGAGTATAACTGTTATTTATGACTATAAATGCTTTTGCACAGTCAGGCAGACTTTATGAGCAAGAGTCTCACATTCTAGATTTCAGATACACTAAGGAGAAATCAGTCTGAATGACCCTAAATTCATGTAGAATAACTTGCTCTTTTCCTGCTGAGGCTTTTTTTTTATTTTTTCCCTTGGCATTCAGAATTTTAAATGTATATACGTCTATGACTTTATTCATCAGTCTTCACAGAACAGAGTAATCTCTTTTCTTTGGAAGAATTAGATCATTCTTCAGTTTAGAAAAACATTTCTTCTATTATTAATTTCTATCCTTTTGAATGTTTTAGCTCTTTCTGAAACTTTTATTATTTGCCTTTTAGATACCCAGTCTTTAATTTAGCATCTGATTTATATTTTAAGATATTTCTTCATTTGGATATTTGATAAAATAATTTAGATCATAGCAGTGACTATCACGATTTTATCTACACATATTTTCTTCTTGAAAATATTGGGTTTGGTCCAGACAAATATTTATTGTGCTGTTGGAGTTACTCTTGAAGTTATTATTTTGTTGATGTTTTATTATAATTAATATTATTATAAATATTTTTTCATAGTAAAAATACTTCTAATTTCATGTGGTATGTATGAATCATTTCAATTGCTGTTTTCATGTTTTTCCTTGTTCTCTTTGAGTATTTATTTTTCCATGAGAAATTTAAATCAAAATTTTTAACTCCAGGTTTAAAGACTATATTTTATAAAGATAGCTTGAATTAGCAAACAGAATTAATACTCCTTGAGGTTGATAATTTGTATCAGTGTGTCAACCACAAGTTGGCACTTGCCGTGAGTGCTTGCCATCTACTTCTACAAGGATTAAATCATGTGCTGCTGCAGCTGCTGACCTCCAACACCCACTGAAAAAGTTCAGGATGGAGAACAGAAATGAGGTGCTCTGTGCTCCAGGAAAACTGGCAGGACAGGGCTTTAGAAAGTTATTCTCAAGAGCTGATTTTATAAGCCCAATTCTTGCATTTCCTCATATCTAGAAAAGCACTAAAAATCTTTCATGGTGATGATTGTTTCTCATAGCTAGCAGAAGCTTCATGAGATCAGCTGAAATTTTCTAACAACAACAAAAAAGTGCTGGATTGCATGTATTCCCCCTTTGCCAAAATAAAAATAGGGCTTTAAAAATCACCTTTTATCTACATCTTTCCAGGAATAATTTCAGAATCAATATCAACAGTGAATTTTAACAAGATTGATTTGCCTTTTATTCCTTCCTTTTATTGTCTTGCTAATATCTTAACCCAAATCCAGTGGTAATCTCTGATTTATCAAAATCTTCTAAGGGCCACTCTTATCTCTTCATATGACTTCTGAGTCACAGCCATTGTCTGAAAATGATTTGGCTCAAGTTTGGGGGCAGTGGTACAGCTGGTTGTGTAAATATGCATACCATGTAGGTTCTAAGGTACCTCAAATAGTCTTCTTTCATTTAACTGCCATAAAGGACTAACATTCTACAACTATGAGTATTTAAAAAATAACTTTCATTTTTATATAAAATGGGAAATAGATGGGGAAACAGTGGAAACAGGGACAGGCTTTATTTTGGGGGGCTCCAAAATCACTGCAGATGGTGATTGCAGCCATGAAATTAAAAGATGCTTACTCCTTGGAAGGAAAGTGATGACCAACCTAGATAGCACATTAAAAAGCAGAGACATTACTTGGCCAACAAAGGTCTGTCTGGTCAAGGCTATGGTTTTTCCAGTGGTCATGTATGGATGTGAGAGTTGGACTGTGAAGAAAACTGAGTACCAAAGAATTGATGCTTTTGAACTGTGGTGTTGGAGAAGATTCTTGAGAGTCCCTTGGACTGCAAGGAGATCCAACCAGTCCATCCTAAAGGAGATCAGTCCTGGGTGTTCATTGGAAGGACTGATGCTGAAGCTGAAACTCCAATATTTTGGCCACCTCATGAGAAGAGTTGACTCATTGGGAAAAACCCTGATGCTGGGAGGGATTGGGGGCAGGAGGAGAAGGGGACGACAGAGGATGAGATGGCTGGATGGCATCACCGACTTGATGGACATGAGTTTGCGTAAACTCCAGTAGTTGGTGATGGACAGGGAGGCCTGGCGTGCTGCGATTCATGGGATTGCAAAGAGATGGACACGACTGAGCGACTGAACTGAACTGGATATAATGAAACATTTAACTTGAGTCTTTTCTAACTATTTAACATGTTAGTTCTACTCCATAGAATTTTCTAATATTTCCAAAACATTTTACAATAAATATACAGATAAAAGGAATAATATTTTATCTATATTCAAATAACTATTTTTCTAGTTTCAGGAATCATATGCATATGTGTATTTCCCTATCATCACTTTAATGTAGGAGTGCAATTCAGTATTTTGTTTCTGAAATGAGAGAAATAATCCTCCAAATGATATCTATTTGTAAAGTTTTGTACAAATGTGTTTCAGAATTAAGTCCTAATAATATAAGATATTTATGTTCAGAAACCAGTATCAGTGCCAGTACATTAAGTGCATGCTAATGGAGTTTAATCAACAAATGTTCAAAGTTCACTGCCACAGGGATCACACCATGACTGTGTTGGCTGCCTCATATTGGTTTCTAAACTTTAATACCATGAATCTTTAAAAATGTAGTTTTGGAGTAGTGTTTAAAGAAAAGCATGTTTCATAATTCTTAAAAATTTATTTCAAGGCAATTCAATTTTTCTGAACTACATTACAGTTCTTAACAGCTCAACTGTTGTTTTTACTGAAGAAAAGTGATTAACTTGGGAACGGTTTCTCCATAGCTTCAGTCTCCATGTCTTCTTCATAGTGAATGCAGCACATAATTGTCACAGGAACTCTGCAGGTCGTCAAATAGCCACAGCAGGAAATCTCCACCATTAAAAACAACTGTTCCCTTACAAGAAAATTGGTAGGGCCTGTTGTTGTTTTTCCCCTGAAATATTTTTCTGAGATAATTCCATTTACTTTGGTGGTAAAGATCTAATTGGAAAAAAATTCCTCATCCCTGTCATTTCTCAACCTAGTTATCACACACAGGTAAACATGCACTCATTTTTCAAATAAAGACATCTTTATTCCATATTTTGTTCAGAGTTACTTGAAAGTGTGACAAGTCTGATTTTTCTCTAAGACATTGATCAAATTATTAAATATTGAATCCTAATAAATCATTTGTTCCTTCTTTTCATTCAGAATAATGGTGAGTATCTAGAGTTTTTGTGATAGCTCTGATGTTATTGTTCCAGATAAGGCCATCATGACATATTAAGAAGTAAGCCATCAACCTAGTGAATAGAGAAATCATGATGTGATCTTATACACATTTTAAAAAAATTAAATGCATTAAAAATCTAACTAAATAACAATACTTAGAATGCTTTGTACAACAAAGCATTTTGTACAGCAAAAGTTTAAGAAATCATATGCAGTATAGAAATAGAATAGGTAATAACAAGTCTGACTTAATACAATGCTATGTGTGTATGTTAGTTGCTCAGTCTGTCCAACCCTTTGTGACCCCAGGGACTGTAGCCCACTAGGCTCCTCTGTCCATGGGATGCTCCAGGCAAGAATACTGGAGTGGGTTGCCATTTCCTTCTCCAAAAATGTTATTTATATTTGCAAAAGAAAAAAAAAAAAGTTTAACAAAGTAGGAAAACAAGTGTTAGGAGGAAAAATAAGCATAAACAACACCTATGGCAGTGAAAAGTTTAATGACACTAACTGCTAATGATTAAATATAAATCATCTTAATTTGATAGGAAAAATTCCATGAACAAATTTTATATATGCCACCACCTAGATAACTCCAGAGTGTTCCATGCCACTTCCTAATCAATGAACATATTCTCCCCAGTAATAACTATTCTTCTTAATTTTATCACCATAGATTACATGTCCATTACTGAAATTCATGTAAATCGAATCATAAATTATGTACTCTTTTGTTTCTCACTTCTTTCATTCAGTATAATGCTCTAAAATCCACCCATGTTAGTATGTATGTTTATTATGTTAGTATGTAGCAGTTTATTCTTTTGATTTATTGCTCTGTACGAATTCATTACATGAATATAACCCAATTTGTCAACTGGAAAACATTCAAACTGTTTCCTGTCTTAGGCTATTATGAATAAAGCTGCTATGAACAGTCTTATTTAAATCATTCTGTGGACACGTACTCAATTATATTGAATATACACATAGGAATAGAATTTCTAGGTGATGTGATAGGGCTGTGTTTGAAGTGTTTAGAAACTGCCTAAAGGTTTACAAAAATGATTGTACTGCCTTTTATACTGAGTTATTTTAATTGAATTTTAATTGAGTTACTTGCTCTATATCATTTTAGTCTTTGATGTGTTTACATTTTAATGTACCACCTTGTTATTCTTATTTGTTCAAATTGTTTTATTTCCTTGTTCCACATTATTTTTATTATTTATTTTTATTTTATTCCATTACATTTTATAAATTGGCTTTTTATTCCATTTTTTATCCACAATTGGCTTTTTAGCTAAATCTCCTCTTAATTGCATTTTTTGTGTGTGTGGTTGAAATGGGTATTAACATGCTCATTCTTAGGAATTAGAATTACTTTGTTACTAGTTTATACTATTCTTCACAAGTCACACTTCACAAACATAAGAATATTGCAAGAATGTAATTTCATTTTTTTTGCCATAATTGGTATTATTAGCATATATTTTACTTATCTGTACTTGTAAATCATATATTATAATTTTTCTTTAAGATACTGACATTTGAGCAAATTAAGGGGAAATTCCATCTTATATATTTACCCACATATTTATATTTTCTAATACTCTTTGTTATTTCTTTTAGAGTCAGATTTTTATCAGAAAACATTTTCATTAGCATTCAGTCTGGGTAATTTTTATTAGTGTTTCCTTTCTATTTATATGAAAATGGCTTTATATCATTCTCACTTTTGGATGAAATGTTTCTAGAATATCGGACCCTTCCTTCCTTCTTCTCATCCTTCCTCCAATCCATCCTCCCTTTCGTTTTTGTTTCTGTTTTTGGATTGTCTGTTTTGGTTTTTGCCATGTTGGACCTATTTGAATTTACTGAGCTTCTGTTATCTGTATATTGATTTTTTTTTCATAAAATGAGAATTTTTTCAGCAATTATATCTTTATATGTTTCTCCTGTCCCTTTTTCCCATCCTCTTATTTTCAAGCATGAACATCAGATCACTCAATATATCCCCACATATCATAGAAATCATGTTCATTGATTTTTAACATTACATCAAAAAATTTATTTAAATTTCTCTGACCCTTTTAAAATTCCACTTTGGATTATACTAGGGATATGGACTATGCAGTTTTTCTTTTAACAATGTTGAATTTTTTCCTTGCAAGCTTTTAATTTAAAGACAGCTTTCCATCTCTCCAAGTCTTGATTTAGTTTTTCTTTTTATAAAACAGTATGCCTCTTCCAAAGATGTGGGCTTCCCTGGTGGCTCAGTGGTAAAGAATCTGCCTGCTAAAGCAGGAGATGTGGGTTTGATTCCTGGGTGGGAGAGATCCCCTGGAGAAGGAAATTGAAGCCCACTCCAGTATTCTTGCCTGAGAAATCCAATGGACAGGGGAGCCTAGCAGGCTACAGTCCATGGGGTCACAAAAAAGTTGGGCACAACTCAGTGACTACACAAATTATTCTTGAGATGTGGTATTTCTGATTTCTCTTCTGAGTTTCTTGGAAATTAATAAATTTCTCCACTCTGGTTGGGCCAGAATTCCAACACTATGTGATATTAAGAACATATTTCCATGTCTATCACTTTGAAAGCCTAATGGAGTTTTACCCTGCTCATGGTGCAGTTCAAACCTCAAACAGGTGAATCATGGAAAACGTGCCCGCCAAATTTTGGGCTCCTCTTCTGAGCTGCTCTCTCTTCTTGGGAATGCTACCCTGCAAGTTTCAGTTGCTTCAACAAATCCACAATTGTTGCCTCTCCTCGGTGTTCAGTTTGGGCTCTACCTCCCTTTGACACTTTCAGGAAATGTTTGCAGATACACAGTGTGACTTTAGTGTACTGTATTGTTGATGCTGTTTCCAATGTCAATTGTCTTGCTATTCACATTGCCCACACTGTTCGCTGAACCCAGGGTAGACAAGGTATCAGCTAAGAGGCGGGAAGAAGACTCGAGGAGCCATAGGAACTGAAAACATGTTTATTCTTTCCTGGCTGGCACAACAGTCATAACAGTTCAGTTCAGTTCAGATGGTCAGTCATGTCTGACTCTGTGACCCCATGGACTGCAGCACACCAGGCCTCCCTGTCTATCACTAACTCCAAGAGTTTAATCAAATTCACGTCCATTGAGTCAGTGATGCCATCGCCATCTTATCCTCTGCCATCCCCTTCTCCTCCTGCCTTCAATCTTTCCCAGCATCAGGGTCTTTTCCAATGAGTCAGTACTTCACATCAGGTGGCCAAAGGATTGGAGCTTCAGCTTCAGCATCAGTCCTTCCAATTAATATTCAGGACTGATTTCCTTTAGGATGGACTGATTGGAGGATCTCCTTGCAGTCCCTGGGACTCTCAAAAGTCTTCAACACCACAGTTCAAAAGCATCAATTCGGCACTAAGCTTTCTTTATAGTCCAACTCTCACATCCATATATGACTATTGGAAAAACCATAGCTTTGACTAGATGGACCTTTGTTTCCAAATTAATGTCTCTGCTATTTAATATGCTGTCTAGGTTAGTCAAAACTTTTCTTCCTAGGAGCAACGTCTTTTAATTTCATGGCCGCAATCATCATCTGCAGTGATTTTGGAGCCCCCCAAAATAAAGTCTGTCACTGTTTTCACTATTTCCCCATATATTTACCATGAAGTGATGGGATCAGATGCCATGATCTTAGTTTTCTGAATGTTGAGTTTTAAGCCAACTTTTTCCACTCTCCTCTTTCACTTTCAACAAGAGGCTCTTTGGTTCTTCTTTGCTTTCTGCCATAAGGGTGGTGTCATCTGCATATCTGAGGTTATTGATATTTCTCCCAGTAATCTTGATTCCAGCTTGTGCTTCATCCAGCCTGGCATTTTACATGATGTACTCTGCATAAAAGTTAAATAATCAGGGTGACAATATGCCTTGGCATACTGCTTTCCCAATTTGAAACCAGTCTGTTGTTCCATGTCCAGTTCTAACTGTTGCTTCTTGACCTGCATATGGATTTCTCAGGAGGCAGGTCAGGTGGTCTGGTATTACCATCTCTTGAAGAATTTTCCACAGTTTGTTGTGATCCACATGGTCAAATGCTTTGGCATAATCGATAAAGCAGAAATGGATGTTTTTCTGGAACTCTCTTCCTTTTTTGATGACCAACGTATGTTGGCAACTTGATCTTTAGTTCCTCTGCCTTTTCCAAATCAAGTTTGAACATCTGGAAGTTCAGGGTTCACAGACTTTGAAGACTGGGTTAGAGAATTTTGAGCATTACTTTGCTAGCATTACTTTGGAATTTCCCTGGTGGCTCAGATGGTAAAGCATCTGCCTGCAATGCGGGAGACCCGGGTTCAATCCCTGGGGTGGGAAGATCTTCTGGGAGAAGGGAATTGCAACCCACTCCAGTATTCTTGCCTGGAGAATCCCACAGATGGAGGAGCCTGGTAGGCTACAGTCCATGGGGTTGCAAAGACTAGGACACGACTGAGCGACTTCACTTTCACTTTTGCTCACATGGAGATGAATGTAATCGTGTGGTAGTTTGAGCATTCTTTGGCATTGCCCTTCTTTGGGATTGGAATGAAAACTGACCCTCCAGTCTTGTGGCCACTGCTGAGTTTTCCAAATCGGTTGGCCTATTGAGTGTAGCTTTTTCACAGCATCATCTTTTAGGATTTGAAATAGCTCAACTGGAATTCCATCACCTCCACTAGCTTAGTTTGTGTAGTGAACAGTAGACATGCTATATTCTCTCCTCTCATGGCTGACCCAATGGCCAGAGCTGTGATGCAGCAGTAATGCTGCCAGTTTCTCGGTGGATCCCGTGGATCCCTACAGCACAAAGTAGCTAGTGACCAAGTGAGTACCTTATGAGGCACATGTGCAGGGCTATAAATGAACTCGGCTGTTACTTAGATATTATTTACAAAGTGTGGGGCAAGAGAGCCTGAACATGCCATCTTGGATAATTGGCTCTCTCCCCACACATACCGCTCTTTCATTTCTCTCCATTACTGGGGGTTTTCTTGGCTGAAAAACCACTCTGCCCGAGTCAGACCCCTTCCAGAGACTTTCAATTTTTTGTCTCTTTGGGAATGCAAAGGCCCACCCTTCCTCACCCGAAGCAAACAATTTTGAAATGCCATTGCAACATTTGAGCTCTCCAGAGAAAATACTCAACGTGTCAGTTCAGTTTCCCTTTACTAGTCCCACTTCCTTCCTGTCCTCCCGCATCTGCAGGTGTTTTTTTTCCCAAGAAAACATCTTATGTGTTATTATCCTGGAAAATATATCTATGACAAGCAATTTTCTCAAAGAATTGTAAAGAAAAATTCATGCTAAGTACATATGCTATCTTAGTTTGTAAAAGGCTCTCAATCATTACCTTTCCCAACTGTTACTGTATTCTTTTAACCAAAAAGTAACTCATAGTTTTTGTGTAAGTAACATATTATTTTTTTAAGTGTAGAGAAACTGGTTGTATCTTTTGGAATTAATTATTTGATTTTAATGCTTTCCTACTTTCGATTTAAATTTTCTGACTGAATTTTGATATTTCTGTAAGAAATAAAAGCACGTGAATAATGTGGCAGAGGTTATACTCAAGAAAGAAAAATAATTAAATTATACCATGAATTAAATATTGTCAGCTCATTACTAAATTAATAATTATATCAAGAAAAAATTCTGTCTTGACATTAAAGTTTTATATTTTTATTCCAGTGATGCAAAAAGCTTTGCCATTTTTTGTTTAAAATACTCTTCTCTACTTTCTTAAGGTTTTTATATTTATTCTGTAGAAGATGGTCAATAAATGTAAATTTCTTTCCCTTTAACCATCAGTCATGCTGAATGACTGCTACTACTTCGAAATATCCTCCTCATCTCCTACTATAAAATCTATTATTGATAGTCTTCAGGATTCCACCTAAATCTCAGGAGTTCCCCTGATTTCCTTGGGGAAAAAATAATTAGACTAATCCCCATTTAGGCGGATCTTTTATTTTATAATCACATCAGTGTTTTTCACTTCATTCCTTCTTTTATTCAATCTATGAGAGTCTCAGTTTCTTTCTCAATCAAAGGAATACTCTGACTGCATGTAGTATCTTCCATCTATAAAAACTGATGGTCTGGTTTTCCAATAGTAAGAACTTATATTGTGAATACCTTTTGGCTGCAGTTGGTATAATCTTGCTGGCTGTGAGTTGTTTGGTGAGGAACTGCTTGAGGCACAGTCAAATGCTCTTTGCTATAGCCACAGACATCATCACCAATATCAGCTAAGACAATGACAGGATAAATGGTTTAGTTTATTTTTTTAAATGTAGGGTGGCAGAGAGAGAATTTTACCATAAAAATCTAACGTAAATGGAAAACAAATGCAAAGGTATAGAGTGTAAATTCTTGATGCATGATTTAGATTGTTTATAGTTTCTTGAATTTTTTATCAGTTTTGATCATTTTCCTGTTTTGATCACTAGCAATCTTTTCCTATTTCTTTCTAATATAAAGCTATTTGGAACAGTAATTACATTTTTTTTTCTTTCCTATATTATGTGCATACATCTTATTCAGTTACCAAGTCCTAACTATTTCAGTTAAAATCTTTGGGGAACTCTAAGAATACAATGACCTTTTCAGAATTAAAGGGAAATTTATGTAGATATATTCCTTCACTACTTTTAGAGGAGAATGTAAACAAAATGAACTGTTTGTATGCATAATTTGATATTTACAACATAAATCACTTGTCCCCTTTTGAGAAGATCTTGAGAAAAGCCCTTGGATTTTCCATTATCTGGAGGAGGAAAGGGTTAAAAAGCTATCTTCTTGAGGAATCAAACTAAAAAGTCCAGGAATCAGTTCTTCAGTGACCTATGACCAGACTGGAGTTCAAGGATTCCAATAGAATTATTTTAGTAAGTGTGTATATTTATTTTTTGGGTCAACCACCATTTTCCCCTTAGCATCCTTGATAAAACCAACATGGTACTATAATGACATAACAGCATTCTGCTCTCATGCTTCCCTGGATGATGTTTCTCCCAAATGAGAATATAAGCAAATACATTGCTTAATGATAAAGGAAAGAAATGTTACATAACCTTTCTTTTGGGTACAAATTATTTTTATTGTGATAAGATTTAATACATTTTACCAATCTTAAGTGCAAGTGGAAATTTTCTACATATTTATGTATGTGTGAAACTGCCACTCAGATAAAGATATAGTCATTCCAGCACCAGAAAGCTACCAAACAGCAAATCCCATAAGGGTAATCATTTTTCTGACTTCTACCACAGGTTACTTTGGTTTGTTTCTGAACTTAATTTAGATGAAGTTACATATTACAAACTCTTTTATGAATTTTCCCTAAAAGTTATGTTTGTGAGATTTACCCAAACTACATGTCAGGATTTTATTATTCACTATTTCTATGTAATAGTACTGAGTACAAATATATTTGTCCCTTCTTTTATCTTTGGGTAATTGTTTCTAAACTGTGACTGTTACAAATACAGTCATTACAAATATTCTTGAATATTTTTGGTGGACAGAAATCCTAATTTCTGATTCAGATAAAAAACTGCTGAGTCATTGTATATACATATAATTAGCTTTATTAAGGTCAATCAGTATTCCAGAGCAATTATACCATTTTAGGCTTCCATCAGAAACATGAGAATTCCAGTCACTGTGAATCTTCACCAACACTTGGCTTTGAAATTCTTAATTTAGCCATTCTGGTGAGGATTTAATTGTTTCTTACTGGATTTTAATTTGCATTTCTCTAAAGATCTTTTAACATTTATTTTCCATTTGTTTATTACTAGTATAACTATGTACAATGGATTTTTCTTCCAATAGCCTTGATAAATAAATACATTTCTAATAATCTGTAAAACTTTGGTATTTTCTAGATATACAATCATTACCTGCAAATAATGAATAATTTTCTTCTCCAGTCTTATTCCACCCATTAATATTTCTTTTTATTACACTACTCCCCTATCCTGAATCAACCAGGATGTTAAATAAATAAATATTAAATATAGTGATAGTAAATCTTATTTCTATTTCTGACTTGCCCTCTTTGGGGCAGCAAAAGCAAAAATTTCTTGCAGTCTCAGTGAGTAAACAGTCTTGGAGCTTACCTACTTGTGAATTTTTCTTCTCTTGAGGTGTTCTCTCAAAGTTAAGTCGCTTTGTATCAAACTCCAGCCTCTGCTTTCATTACATAACCTTTTGGACCTGAAATTTTCAGATCTGAAAAATGGTGTTAATGACAGTACCTACTTCACAAATTTGTAGTTTGGATTAAATTTGTAAATAAATATGAAGTACTTAGAATATTGCCAGCATATAGCCACATAGCAAAAGTTGTTATTAACCATCAGTTCAATTCAGTCACTCAGTCATGTCCAACTCTTTGTAACCCCATGTACTGCAGTACGCCAGGCTTCCCTGTCCATCACCAACTCCTGGGGCTTGCTCAAACCCATGTCCATAGAGTTGGTGATGCCATCCAACCATATCATCCTCTGGTATCCCCTTCTCCTCCTGCCTTCAATCTTTCCCAGCATCAGGGTCTAATACCCCTCAATTGAGAGAAAATATAAAAATAATTTGGAAATGAAAGAAACATATTTTATTACCTTCACTCAGTAGAAAATAATGGATAGGGTATTTATATTAAAGTTCACAGAATATAAGTGTAAAAGAATTCCCATCTTCACACTTATATTTATTTTTAGCACAGGTCTGACTGCCTTCTCTTGAACCACAGACAACTACTTGCAAAGTAGTTTTGTTTTAATTTGTTTTAATAAATGAAGATGTCACAGCTTAAGCAATATTTGCAGTCCTTTGGGAAACACTTTAATAGGGGGGGAAAAATCTCTAATAGTGATACTTCGATAAAGATACCATGAATTTTTATGGAGTGGCAAGAAGAAGCACCTAAATAACATTACTTGGAACAAAATAAATGAGTATTGTGTGCCTTGTGCATAGAAATCATAATATATTCATGCCATTACTTTACCAATTTATGGGATTGATATACAAATTTTGGGGAGTTGGCAGTGAGGATTTGACGCAATAGTTAATGTTTTTAATGAAACTGATTTATTAAAATTATTTTATATTCTCAAGTTTGAAGTTACACATTTAAAGTATTAAAATAGTCAAAGTATCACACAGTCAATCACAATTTCACTTCTCCCCCCAAAGTGACACATCAAACATTCATTGTAAATTAAGCATAAGTCACTGTGAAAAACTATTTGCCACAATTATGAAAGACACAAGATTGAAACTGTCCCTAAAAACAGATAAAAACAAAAGAGAAATGAGCAAAAACATAAGTGGATAATTTAAAATATAAAATAAGCACTGTTAAAAATATATAACTATTATGTTCTACATAATTAGGAATCACAAAAAGACAAATCAATATATTTCAATCATGGATTCTATTTTTAATATATATATTAAATTATTAGGCCATTTTGAGGTAATATTAAATTCTGGTAAGTATGCTGAGTGTGGCACCTTCGTGATTGAGTGAAGAGAACATAAATTGTCAAATCTTTCTTGGAATCAATTTGAAAATATAAATCAAAGGGCTATATTTATTCATATTGTATAAGTTATAAATCTAATTTCTAGGACTTCTTATCTATAAAAAAATGATCAGAAACAGGAGAAATATTTATATAATATTTCTTGATAGTGATATATATATATATATAATGTTGAAAATGAGAGCAATGTAAACAGAAATTAAGAAAGTTATGACATATCCCCAAATTCTAATTATACAAAGTGATGTATATTTACTGTGTTTATCAATTAGTATCACTTCCCCACTTTTTTCTATTGTGAACATAGTCTTATTCACCTCTGGGATTTCCCCTTGTCCAAGAGAAACTCTCATCTAATTAAATGTCTGTTTTCTAAGCACAGTATTGTGTAGAGGAATGGGAAGTACTCCGTGTGGGCCAGTGGAGTCCCCAATATATTTTGAACTGACACTAGTGATAGGCAAAGAGGTAGAGGAATCACTTTTCTTGGGAGCACTTTGTTGTTGTTGTTCAGTCATTAAATCATGTCCTACTCTTTGTGACCCCATGAACTGCAGTATACCTAAGCTTCCCTGTCCTTCACTATCTCCCTGAGTTTGCTCAAACACATGTCCATTGAGTCATTGATGCCATCCAGCCATCTCATCCTCCATCATCCCTTTCTCCTCTTGCCCTCAGTCTTTCCCAACATCAGGGGCTTTTGCAATAAGTTGCTCTTTGCATCAGGTGTTTACACCTGTAATCATGGGATTACATGGCGGAGGCAGCCAGAAGAGGCATTTTCGGCCTGAGAAGTACTTAAATTGCGTAAATAAAGAGTTCAAAGTTTATTGGACTATGGCCTCTACCCAGGACCAGCTACATAATGATGAGGGCCTAGGGTAAGATAAGAATGGAAGACTCATTGTTCAGATTTCAAGATAGCAGTCAGAGGGTATTAAACTAAACACAGAGCCATTCTGAGCAAAGTGTCCTGGGAACAGCTTTTATGTCCTTGGAAGTGATCCTGCTTCTCCTCTTTGGAGACAGACTGACAATGGGAAAGAATGTAACTAATCTACAAAGAGAAGTAGAGAGTTTTGGTGCTTCAGAGCCCCTCACTAAGGATAATCTAATTACAGAGCCCTTGGCTTTTCAAATTATTTAAGCAAATACCTTTATTTTTTTACCTTAGTGTAAATTGGACTTCTGTTAATTGCCATCAACATAATTTGAATATCACTTGCTGTCATTACACATTATGTCTGGGAAGAATTTACAGTAATCTGGGGAAATTCTCATGATTTAATTTTCAGTGAAAATAATTTAATTTTCAGTGAAAATAGTTAATATATTCATTCAGAAAATATTATTGAGTACTTTTTTTTTATATGCCCAGCTCTGTTCTAGGTGTTGATATAAAAATAAAATTCCAGCCCTTCATGTTTTAAATATTAGGGGAAGTTATATAATACACAAAATGAGTAAGTGAGTATGTTGTATGTTAAATGATAAGCTTTCTGGAGAAATGCAGATTAGAAATGAAATATAGACAAGGATGTTGAGCATCTTAATTTTATATAGGGTAAACCACAGTAACAAGAAACACCTCATTGAAAAACCTAATCTTTGAAAAAGATTTAAGAGACATGGCAGGTGACCTATACAGGTATCAGGGGAAAAGTGTTTAAGAAAGACAGAGCTGCATGTATACTCATCTTGAATTAGGGTCACGTCTGGGGTGCATGCGAGGAACAATAAGGGAGGTTGGTATAGGTATAGCAGGAGCATAATGAGAGAGAGAGTATGATACTACATGACCTGGGAAGTCATGAGAAAGTTAGAGTTTTGTGTAAGGGAGTTACATGTCTATCAACTCTTAACAGGATCATTCTTGCTGTGTTTGAAAAAAGATGAAGACAGTAAATATAGAACATGGGGGATTAGAGACAACTACTTAATCCAAATGAAAGATGATTACATCTTGGCTTGGACTAATGTGCTAACAATAGATATGATGATTAACGGCTAGATTCTGGGCATATTTTCAAATTAGAGTAAGGAAGCAAAGATGACACTGAAATTTTGGCCTTAATTTTGTTCAAACTAAAATGGGAATACATAATTCCATAATACGAAGCAGTTAATTTGTCCTAGGCACAGTGTCAAGAATTTTAGATAGTTTTCTCATTTTTATTCTTTTAGTTCATTCAAGAAATACTTAACAAGCTAATAAATGAATAACATATAGAAACATAGAAACATAAAACAACAAATATGTTAAGGAAATTACAATGACTCCATTGTAGCTACAATATTTGACATTAGACTTTTGAGATGGACACTAGAAGGTGATTAATGATATTTGCATTTTGTAAAAAAAAGAATATGAATTTTAATTAAAGGAAATATAGAAAGCAAAAATGGAAAATATTTCAGAAGGCAGAAGTTAAAATACTGAAAACTGTAGAACATAAGCAAGTTCATAAAAAAGCTTTGAAAGTGAAGTTGCTCAGTCGTATCTGACTCTTTGCGACCCTGTGGATGTAGCCTATCAGGCTCCTCCATCCATGGGATTTTCCAGGCAGAGTACTGGAGTGGGTTGCTATTTCCTTCTCCAGGGGATCTTCCCAACCCAGGGGTTGAACCCGGGTCTCCCGCATCACAGACAGACGCTTTACCATCTGAGCCACCAGGGAAGCCCAGTTCATAAAAAGGATGAACTTAAAGGTATGAACAAATGAAACTAATAATTCCATGGGTACTCAACCTAGTCCTTAGCATTTAAAATTGCTTGAGTAAGATCCCAACTCTGCCACTGCCTACTACGTGACTTTCAGTTTATTTATGTCTAACTATGTTGAGTGGAATATATGTCCTATCTAAAATTAGAATATGAAGTTTAGAGAGATGGAAGGTGGAGATGTATTTTATGGGCATGGCAACCTATCAGTTTTATTTGATTGCCTTAGGCTTGACTTTGGATGCTAGCTTCACTTTTTATTCCTAGTTAGTATAGCTTTAAATTTAGTCATGCAAGTTTTTAAGGCTCAATTTCCTCACCTGTAACATGAAAACTAAAATAATACTTACCATGTAGAGTTATTTCAAGGAAATTTTGACAAGTGTATAAAACCTTTTTGCTGTTCCTGACACATAATTGCTCAATAAATATCAATTGTATCATTAATACTATCATCATCAATCACTTACAATCTTCCAGGCTCTGTGATCTCTTTTATAACTGTTACTACAAATATTCAGAATGATCTTGTGAGATGTGTACATGCACACTTAGCTGCTCAGTCATGTCCAACTCTTTGCAACACTATGGACTATAGCCCACCAGGCTCCTCTGTCCATGGGATTCTCCAGACAAGAATACTGGAGTGGGTTGCTCTTCTCTACCCAGGGATCGAACCAGTATCTCTTGTCTCATTCATTGGCATGCAGGTTCTTTAACAATAGTGCCAGAGATTAGCTGAGAAAATCCTAATTTCAAAAATGTTTCAATAATCTCCCCAAGGTTGACTTAAACTCTTTTATGTTTTGCTTAGGAAATTACTGATTTAGAAATATATTTGCCATGTTCATAGTTGATGGGAAAAAAATGGGTTAAATATTGTATATATAGGATTACTAATTTCTATGTTAGAATAAATTTATGTTCATGCACTATAATATATACATTTCCTTCAGCTATTATAAGTTGTTGAGTTTATTTTTTGTATTATATATACAAATTATAATTACTTCTACATTCAAGCTGTGCTTACTAGATCACAATTAACCAATTTAGCAAAGTTAGCTCTGTGACAGACTAATGCACTTTCTATTTATAATGTTGCAGCAGGGATAATAATTTTTGAAACCCCCATAAAATCAGTGCTTTTAGTAACAATAAAACCAATGTAAAATAAAAAGAGCTCATTAGAAATTTCTATTTGGACAGCACAATACTGTATTTTTCCCAGTAAAACATCCTTAAGGACTGAGTAATGAATTCCAGACCAGAATTTTGTTCTGTTTCATTTTGAGAACTATCATCTAACAAATTGCTAAATGGCAGCAACAGCTACTTCACAAAATCACCTTATGTCTCATCAAACCTTACCACAACTTTTATTTTTAATAATATAAATGTTCCCCAAGTTTTAAAAATCAAAGGCAAATCTTTAGTCAATTAAAAATAAGTTAGTCTCTTCTGAATATAAATACAAATTTCTCATTATTGTTAAACAATTGTATCTCAAATGACTGTAAATTGTAGAACATTGCAACTTCACAGCTCTCATAATTTTATGTCCATATGAAATTTTCACACCCTGTATTATCATTGCTTTATAATATATTTCTAGTGATTTCTGTCTTCCATTCCCAATGCGAACACTTAATGTATTTCATACATAGGCTATCCACAGCCTCTGTCCTGCAATTGATCTCTTCCCCTTCAACCCAGTCTATTTATCACTGCTAGTTTGAGGTTTCTGAAGGGATGCTTTTGTCATGTGATTCCCAGTTTAAAACTTATACATTTGTCTAGAAGATGAAGCTGGAATTTTTGCACGTAGCATTTAAGAATAAAATATTCTTTATTTCCTTCTGTATGCGATCTTCCCAACCCAGGGATTGAATCCGACTTGTGACTCAGCTTGTAAAGAATCTGCTTGCAATGTGGGAGACTTGGGATCGATCCCTGGGTTGGGAATATCCCCTGGAGAAGGGAAAGGCTACCACTCCAGTATTCTGGCCTGGAGAATTCCACGGGCTGTATAGTCCATGGGGTCACAAAGAGTTGGACAAATGGCTTCCCTGGTGGCTCAGATGGTAAAGAATCTGCCCACAATGCGGGAGACCTGGGTTTAATCCCTAGTTTGGGAAGTTCCCCTGGAGAAGGGAATGGTAACCCACTCCAGTATTCTTGCCTGGAGAATTCCATGGACATAGGAGTCTGGCAGGCTACAGTTCATGGGATCGCAAAGAGCTGGACACAACTGAGTGACTAACACTTTTACTTCTCCTGCATTACAGTCAAATTCTTTACTGTTTGGGGCAAAAGGGACCCCTTTACCTTGATAATACCTCCCAAATTTGAATTGATTTAAAAAATCTAATATTAAGAAAACCTATTTAGTGATGCCTTTCTTAAATATATTTTTTAATTATTCCCAACCCTCGTACATTTTCTTTCACCATTTATAAAGGAAAAGAATAAAAATGATTCCTTTACCACTCTCTACCCATCACCTAGCATCATGTGAGGTACAAGATATCTCTAGAATGGGATATAAAAGGTAGGACTAGCTACTTTCATGAAAAAAGACTTCCTTCCAATAAAGAGAGCCAAATTGAAATCTCTCAACACTGGATTCTCCAGTCCGCTTTCACACCAATAGTCATTGGCTTACTCTTATTAAATCTGTCTTGTGAGTCTCTGTTTTAATCTATGACAACATTTCTTCTTTTCTGTTAATGCTATACATTTCTTTCACATAAATTGTAAGAAAACTTCCAGAACTCTCAAGGCATCAACTCTAATCCTTATCCATTTTTTTTGCAACATTACATTTCTACTTCTGTAATAACTACTAAAAATTTATTTTCCATCTGTCACTGTACAGTTGATCCCCTTTATCCATTTTGTCCCTCCAGTTCCCCCCTGATAATTACAACTCTATTCACTTTACCGTGTTCATTATGGTTTGGTTTGTTCATGTTTGTTATCCATTCTGTTTTGCTTATTAGTTTTTCATATTCCACATGAGTGAAATCATAATATAATTGTCTTCCTCAGTCAGACTTATTCACTTAGCATAATACCTTCAAAATCTACCCATGCTATTGCAAATGGCAAGATTTCATTTTTCATTAAATGACAGAGTGATATTCCATTGTGTGTGTGTGTGTGTGTGTATCTATTGTTTTATCTTCATCTATTGATGGGAGCATAGATTGTTTCCAATCCTTACACATTTTTAACATTTATTTTTGTTAACATGCCTTAAAGTTTCTCACTTTATCCTCTAGAACTAGCATTTCAGTCTTTAACAAATCTTATATTCTTAAATTTGTCTGTGATTGCTGTTCAGTTCAGTTCAGTCACTCAGTTGTGTCCGACTCTTTGCAACCCCATGAACTGCAGCACGCCAGGCCTCCCTATCCATCACCAACTGCCAGAGTCTACCCAAACCCTTGTCTATTGAGTCAGTGATGCCATCCAACCATCTCATCCTCTGTCGTCCCCTTCTCTTCCTGCCCTCAATCTTTCCCTGCATCAGGGTCTTTTCAAAAGAGTTGATTCTTTGAATCAGGTGGCCAAAGTATTAGAGTTTCAGCTTCAACATCAGTCTTTCTAATGAACACTCAGGACTGATCTCCTTTAGGATGGACTGGTTGGATCTCCTTGCAGTCCAAGGGACTCTCAAGAGTCTTCTCCAACACCACAGTTCAAAAGCATCAATTCTTTGGCACTCAGCTTTCTTTATAGTCCAACTCTCACATCCATACATGACTACTGAAAAAACCATAGTCTTGACTAGATGGATGTTTGTTGGCAAAGTGATGTCTCTGCTTTTTAATATGCAGTCTAGGTTGGTCATAACTTTCCTTCCAAAGAGTAAATGTCTTTAAATTTCATGGCTGCAATCACCATCTGCAGTGATTTTGGAACCCCCAAAAATAGTTGTCACTGTTTCCACTGTTTCCCCATCTATTTGCCATGAAGTGATGGGACCAGATGCCATGATCTTTGTTTTCTGAATGTTGACCTTTAAGACAAATTTTTCACTCTCCTCTTTCACTTTCATCAAGAACCTCTTTAGTTCTTCTTCATTTTCTGCCATAAGGGTGGCGTCATCTGCATATCTGAGGTTATTGATTTTCTCCTAGCAATCTTGATTCCAGCTTGTGCTTCCTCCAGCGGGCTGAGTTCACCTTTTTTCTCTAAAATAAATCTGACTTTATCCTAATGACACTAAGTGCTACTTGGAGGCTTTTAAATAAGTCCCTCTTTTTTTTTTTTCCTCTGCCATAATATTAAATAATAAAACTCAACATTCAAGCAACTAAGATTATGTCATCCAGTCCATCACCTCATGGCAAATAGATGGTGAAATAGTAGAAACAGTGACAGACTTTATTTTCTTGGGCTCAAAAATCACTGCAGGTGGTGACTGCAGCCATGAAATTAGAAGGCACTTGCTCCTTGGAAGAAAAGCTATGACCAACCTAGACAGCATATTGAAAAACAGAGACATTACTTTGCCAAGAAAAGTCCATATAGACATAGCTATGGTTTTTCCAGTAGTCAGGTATAGATGTAAGAGTTGGACCATAAAGAAGGCTGAGCACCGAAGAATTGATGCTTTTGAACTGTGGTGTTGGAGAAGACTCTTGAGAGTCCCTTGGACTGCAAGGAGATCCAACCAGTCCATCCTAAAGGAAATCACGCCTCAATATTCATTGGAAGGACTGATGATGAAGCTGAAACTCTAATACTTTTGCCACCTGATGCAAAGAACTGACTCATTTGAAAAGACCCTGATGCTGGGAAAGATTGAAGGCAGGAGGAGAAGGGGATGACAGAGGACAAGATGATTAGATGGCATCACTGACTCAATGGACATGAGTTTGAGCAAACTCCAGGAGATGGTGAAGGACAGGGAAGCCTTGCATGCTGCAGTTCATGGGGTGGCAAAGTCAGACATGACTGAGTGACTGAGCAATGAACAATGACATGATATATGTAGCATCAGCATGGGCAATGTCAAACATACTGTTTGTCTTCATCGCTGCTTCCATTCTACTTTCTGTTTTCCTATATTTTTATCCCATGAAATCAGATTATATTATGCAATATGCCTTTTACGATCATCTCCCTCTCCTTAAGACACACTCTTATCCCTTGAAACCTGAAGACTTTAAGCTCTTGAACTATTGCTACTCTTGTCCATATTACTCCTGTCATTATATTTTGTGATCTGATTCCCATGAAAATGATCCTTCCAGAATGTGACCTCTCATTTCTATCACCTCCTTTTCTCCCCTGCTTCTTTTTCCTGACCTGAGATCCCCTGTATGTAGTCAAATACTCAAACTTGCCGTTACCACAATGTTCAGGTTGTGAACATTAGGTTCACATGTGAATGTTAGGTTGCCTCCAGCAACCTAATTTCAAACACTAATCTGATCACCATCCACTTTCTTTCCATCCTAAATTAAGTAAAAATTTGACTTTGGTGGAATTTCAGTGTATTTTCATTATTTATTCATTAAGCTATGCCCAACTCTTTTGCGACCTCATAGACTGTAGCCCACCAGGCTCCTCTGTTCATGGGATTTTCCAGGCAAGGATACTGGAGCAGGTTGCCCTTTCCTTCCCCAGGGGATCTTCCTGACCCAGGGACTGAACCTGCATCTCCTGCATTGGCAGATAGATTCTTCACCACTGAGCCACTTGGGAAGTCCACTTATAATCATATGTTATGAGTCACTGATTTACACTGTTCTGTATGGGTGGTTCTTGTGGCCGCATCTGGGCTTCCCCAGGAGTCTGAGGTTGAATGCATACCAGATGACTGGAAGCAATGACCTTAGTTGGGCTTTGTTATAGCTCTAGGGCCTCTGTTGGAATGAATCCACTAGCTATATTCAGGAGCACAAGGTTTCCTTTACTCCGGCAAGCTACCTTTCTCTTGTCACATAATGCGGCAGGATTCGAAGACAAAGAAAAAAAAGAAGTCCTCGGCAAACGACAGGTGTAAGCTATTACTATCATATTATTACTCAAAGCAAGTGCTTAAGGAGTTGGAAGATGGGCAACTCTTCTTAATAAAAGAAGTCACAAACACATCACAGAGAACTGCAGAATAGAGAATGGGATAATTAATTTTCCTAAATAATATCCCAAATTTGTCATCATAGTTTGTGCAGTCATGGACTGGCTGGTTGTCAGCTTGGTAATTCTGACTCTTCTTGTTCATGCATATGAGGGAATGCTGAGAATTCTTCTATATGTATTTATCTTCCTCCTTTTGAGACAAGGGAAAGTTATCTCAGATATATGTCCTTTCTTCCTTCCTTCCTCCCTCTCTTTCTCTCTCCCTCCCTCCCACTTTTCTTGCTTTCTCCTTCCCTCCCTCCTTTTCTTTCTTTCTTCTCTCCTTCCTTTCTCCATCTCTTTCTTTTTTCTCTCTTTCTTTCAATTTTTTTCATTAAAATCTTGTCAGAGCAGTTTAACATTCACAGCAAGTATGAATGGAAGATACATAGATTTCCCATATAACCTCTGTCACTCACTACCCATGCATACGCTCCCCTATTATCAACATCCTCCACCAGAGTAATACTTTTGTTTTGACTGATGAAACTATATTTACATATTGTGATCACCCAAAGTCCACAGCTTACATCGTGACTCACTCTTCGTGTTGTACATTCTATGGGTTTGGACAACGGTATTGTAAACTGTATCGTAAAACATGTAAACATTTATTATGGTATCATACAGAGTATTTTCACTGCCCTAAAATTTCTCTGTGTGCTGCTTGCTCATCCCTTCCCCTGTTCAGGCATATATCTTCAAAATGGTGACAGCAAAAGCACAAGTAAAATTATTCAAAGAGACTAGAGGATCTTGGACTGTAGTGGAGAAATTGGGGCATAATCTTTGATCCTAATCCTTGTGTATTAACTGACTTACATCTTTCTCATATCTCCTGGTCCTCGACTCATGAATAATACATTCTTGAGCTCAGTTGCCTCACTCTCCACTCTAACACTGAAGCTGTGCTGAAGATGGTGGGATGGTATCTGGTAGGCATCTATCCATACTATGTCCATTTTCATTTCACATAGAGTATATGGAAAATAAGACTTAAAACACAAACAAGCAGCTTGTAACTTATAAATAAGTAAAACACGTCTTAATGACATTTAGCCCTCATTTCCAATTAGATTCTCAGAGGAAGTTGATGCAACCTGACTTCATTTAATACAACATGAATAAATATTTTTGCCAAGCAGGAAAAATTGATTACTTTAGAAATGAAATTATTGGTAGTTTTATTTGAGATGTCAGTTAGATTAGGGATTGGTAATTGAGTTTATGACAAGTTTTATAAAATTGTATAAAACTGATCTTAGATTTTCTAGAAAGAAAAGCACATTTTAGTATTTTGCATTGGTCACATTTGATAGCATGGACACTTCCTTTTACTCTGCTTTGTCAGAGACAAACAGAATGCTTTGAAAAATTTGGAAAGCTTAAATTTTGTTCCCAAGTAGTTTAGGTAAATAAAACTAGTATTTTTGTTTGTTTATGTAGACTTCTGTATGGACTGCAGAAAGGCAGCAGTACTTTACTTTATTCACTGATCCACTTAGTCTTGTTTCAAAACATAATAGAATTAATTCTACTCAATTTTTTCTTTTTTACTCTTTAATGGAGAGAGTTATCTTAGAGTCCGTGACCTCCTCATTTAGCCTCCCTCCAACCCAGAGAAATTGGTTATACCAACTGAGACAACTGCCTCAGCAATATTTCTTTACCATGCTTTCTTCAGTTTCTTCCCTTCTTCTATTGTGTGCTTTTAAAGATAAGTGGAATAAAAGAGGAATATTAGAATAAGCAGTAGAATATGTTGGGGTGAGCTAGCCACAGGTCTAAAGTATGGCTGAGGCCAAGTACTTATAGATATTTTATTCAGTTCTGAGTTACTTTGTCTCTCAATGTCGCAAAAATGATATAGTGGCTAATATAGTAGCCAGCAAGGCAAAAACTCTAAGTTCTTCTAACATAGCAATTGATATGGTATGTCAACTTACACAAGCAAATTAACCTTTCTCTACCAAAGTTTCTCCATTTGTGAAATGGAGGCTGAAACATCTGTCACTAAGGTCACCAAAAGTTTTCACAGATTAATGAGATAATATTCTCAGGATCTTGTGAGATTTGAGATTCTTAGGGAG
The DNA here is from genome assembly GCF_019320065.1 of Cervus canadensis. Lineage (NCBI taxonomy): Eukaryota > Metazoa > Chordata > Mammalia > Artiodactyla > Cervidae > Cervus > Cervus canadensis. Next base: position 50,258,769 of record NC_057397.1, on the reverse strand, counting down.
AAAAAAGCAGTAAAGCAGCAGAAAAGAATTAAGGGCATACTTTTCTAGCAAATTAAGAACTTTACATACTGTTTAAAAATTTGTTTTATATTTATGTGCATATTTACTGCTTACAAGTGTTTATTTACAAGCAGAAAACATATGAAAAGTTGGATAAAAACATTGAAATTAAAACTAAGTTCTACCCATTGCAATTTTTGAACTTTTACAGTTCATGACTAAGTTTCAGCATAGGTATAAGATTCACTGAGGTACTTCATATTAAGTATTTTGCACACAGTACAAACCCACTAAATGTCAGTAAATACTACTATTACTATTTTTTCCACATTTATAAAAATTTAGTCTCTCTAAATTTCACCAAGTTTTCTGTGGAATTTTAAAAATAATCCTTCCATTTTTATATTATATACTCACCAGTTCTTCATACTGCTTTCAGCCATTTAATGAAATTTTAGCCAATTTTAAGTTCAAAAGTATCTTAAGTTTTGTGTCAGTGGAATCAAACTCCATAGGATTTTTAGAAATAAGCAACATTTACTTAATAATCATTATTACATTGGAAGTTTTTGTGGATTATCAATAAATTATGTGATGAATATTTACTTAAATGCCTGTGATGAAACATGTCTATCTATCTTTCACATATACAAAATCAGTTTCCAAAATATTGCATCAGAAGTAGGAATTTGTACATAGCCTGAAATGCATGAAAAGTTCTTATTTTCGACCCTCATATAAATGACTCATAATGATAGTACAAGCATAGTATGATCATGAATTCTGGTATCTGACTTCACAGTGAATCAGTCGATCATCTTTTTTCTTTCTTAAATTGGCAATTTATTTCTGAGTTTCTAGATTTTTAAGACATTTTCTCCTAAAATTACACTAAAATTTATTTTTATATGATTCTCCAGTATGAGAACACTATAGTAATTTAGACACCTTCCTCTCCAGTTAATATACCATTATACATAATATTTTTTAAGTATTTAAAGTTACAGTTGCTATTTTTGAAATTTAGATTGTTGATCAAATTAACTTTCTTACAATCTGTTAGTTCATAGAAAGTTTCCCTCAAGAAGATGTACCTCCCAAGAGTTTTTTTTCTCCAGAAGTTAGGTGCACTTGTGCTTAACTCTTTTTAGCTTGCTTCTTATTCAAATGCTATTCTGACTGAGGGAGAGATTTATGAATCAGCAAGAATACTGATTGTAATAGTTTCATAATTCTGTTTTAAAAAATCTTTAAAGTTTACAGCGATTTATTCACAATAATTTACATACAAATATAAAATTGAATAGTCACCTGTTTATATACCCTGTCCTTAATTTTGGGTAAAACATTATCTGCACGGGACTCCTCATTTTACTACCAGTTTCACCAGCCAAAACAGCTGATTTCTTTTCAAGGTAATTTTATTTTTTTGAAGCAAGTATTTTTATAACTTCCTAAAATTGCTGGAAGTCCAGCAAGCTAAAAAAAGTCTCCTTGCAGTGCCAATGTTGAATAGTTTTTTAGGCTCAGTCACTACATGACCATCTTCCCAATTTCTAAGTATGTGAACTGAATCCTTTGCTTCAGCAAAAGTAAAACTCTTCTGCTATGAAACTCTAATGGAATTATAGGTTTGTTAAAACCATTGACGTTAAATATACTATGACTATAGTCTACTGCACAGGAAAACTGAAGCAGTAAATACTAAATATAGAAGTAAACTAACTGCATGCAGCATGTCCTAAATTTAAAGATGAGGAAACATTTGAGAGATATATATTTTATTCTCAGAGTTTCTAATACTTGCTTTTGAAATTTGATAGAGTTAAGAAGTCCTTTTTTATTGACTTAATAAAGCTGTAATGCTGAATTTTAAATACTTTTCATTATTGTAATCTTTCATCATAAAGAGTGCTTCAGTACTCAAACATATACCCAAACATACCTATATAATATGTGAGACACTACTTCAACATGCATGTATGATATATAAGATACCTCAACATGTATTTTACAGGTATATTAATAAATATGTCAACTAGAGCGTGTTCATTTCTGTATGTTACATGCTCTTGATTCATGTATTTGATTAAAATAATATATCCAGCATCATCAAATGAAGCCCAGAGGGAGATTAAAATATTCAGTTGTTCATGATAAGATTGCTTTTATAATCATAAATACATGTAACATTTATTAAGATTATACTAAAAAATATTATTACAATTCCAAAATAACCTTAGTCAATTGTATGTAAGTAAAAAAAAGAAACAAGTTTAAAATATCTCTGTAATTCAGAAGAATGAATTTGAAAGTAACATTATTAACATTATGAAAATGCTTTAATATTTTAAATATACTTGATATAACATTAATATGTCTTTATGTGGTATAAGCTCTTCTAATATGATTAAACATATTCATCATAAATACAGGCAAACAGCAAAAGACTAGTAGCAGTAGCCTTTGACTACTGATAGAATTACCAAGAAAAGTGGTAACCCAAGGAGAAATTACTAATGTGGTCTCATTGGATTTCTTTCTTTTTCTCTTGTTGCCTTCAAATATTTTTCTCTTTACTCAAGGCAACATACCACCAAAAATATCAGTTATAACTCAAAGTGTAACATGTGCACTGTGATTGAATGTTCAGTCTGTTAGAGCAGATAATCTTTCATAAAAATAGCCATCATTTAATTTTTTAATTTGTCAACAGAATTCTTTTTATTTCAGCTCATGGAATATACTTACAAATGATGAACTACTGATTCCCTACCTATTTATCATATTAGCCTTCTTAGTTGATAAATGGTTTAACAGCTGTGGATTATTTATTCAAAGGATTTGATAATGTTTATTATGTACATAAATTAGTTTATTCTTGTAGAGATTTCAGTATTGTCTTAAAATTCTGGAAATTAGAGAACATTTAAAAGTGATTTTGAACACAGTATAGAACTGAGGTACAGCAGAAAAATCATTTATGTTGAATGTAAAAAGAACTAGAGATGATCTTGGTCTCTGGTTATGATAGGAAATGCACAAACAGATATCAATTAATATTGCATGAATAAAATTTTAAAATTTGTCTATGCATCTAAGGGTTTGAAAAACATATTTTGTCAACATTATTATTTAGTGCCTAGATCCTCTTATAGTAATGAAAATTATATTTAGGAGTCAAATATACCTTTGGATCTAAAGTACTCCAGTCAAATAACTAACTTTTCTTCTCTCAGTCGTTTTCTTCCTACTGCCTGCCTTTTAGAGATGTCCCATCCCCAAAAGTCAGCCCTCCCTTGCCATGTGCTACACTGTTGTGCTACATACCTCTTGAAGTCAGCACATGGAAAATAAACAAACAAAAAACAAAACAGTTCACATTTACTGTAGAAAAATGTGTATCATTATTCATATTCATATCCTTGTCTTTCTCATCTATCAATAAAGCTGAGCAATCCAGTACAGTACATATTCAAATTCAGACTACATGAATAATTTTTGCTTCATCCCAGAATTCTCATTCCTACATACATTAAGAAGTGTACAAAATTACACAGGGTTTTATGTTATAGGTAATTTTTTTAAACTTCCAAGAGATGTATCGTATTATATAGTGTAATTACTCCATTTTTTTTCTTTTAGCTATTCTGAAAACAACATGCCTAAATTCACAGTCTAAACTTAAATTTATAAAATTGATCACCTAGAATAATAGCATATTTAATTTTTTCAGTCCCTTCTCAATACATCTGTCAACACCACCATCAACACAGCAATGACAAAATAAACCTAGACTGTATATTGAGGTCACTATTTAAGTTGTAACTACCAGGACTTCCACTTTCCCTTGACATCATGATAAACTGAATATTTGATTGCCCTGGAAACTACATCATACATTATATCCCTCTAACATACTGTTGACATGATTTGAGAAATTTATCATCTTAGAATATAATTTTCCTCATCTGTTAAAATAGGAAGAAAATAATTTATATCCTATTTATCCAGTATAGTGCTTGAAATGTTCAGTTAAGGTAGAATCTTTTTTTCATCTCTTTAAATAGATGTTAGTTATTTTTGTGAGCTATTTCTTACTAGTCTAAAAATCAAAATATTTATTCTACCCATTCATTTCACAAGGTCAATATTGTAACAAAAAATCATTTGAAATTTTATTTTTCCAATAATAGAATCTGACTATGCTCTACCATTCTCTTACTATATTGTATTACACATGACAAGATAACATGATTTGACCTAGTGATCATATAGCTTTGTATCTTTTTTTATATAAGAAATTCTTAAATCAAAACAAGTTTACATGTTGGCACTGATGGTTTAACTAGAATATATCTATCCAAATTTAAGTTTTATTAAGGACCAAATGGGCTTCCCAGGTGGTTCAGTGGTAAAGAATCTCCTGCTGCCAATGCAGGAGATGTATGTTTGATCCCCAGATTGGGGAGATCCTCTGGAAGGAAGTGGCAGCCTACTCTAGTATTCTGTCTTGGGAAATCCCATGAACGGAGTAGCCTGGTGGGGTACAGTCCATGGGGTCTCAAACGAGTTGGATAGGACTTAGTGACTAAACAGCAGCAACAAAAGGACCAAATATAATAACAGGAGTTTCCTCAAAACAGTGGGTCCTAGTCCCACCTCTCAAATAACAAAACAGTGGTCCTAGTCCCACCTAATAATTGAATGATTCAAACTTTTCTTCTATAAATGAAAACAATTATCTGAGAGATCAAAGCATATGGTGCATGTCACATGCAAACACTGGTATTTAGCCTTTTTTCCAGAGTCATAGTTTCCAAACATAAGAAGTATCTTTCAAGTTACTGCAAATCACCAACTAACCTAATATTCAAAATAGCTAAGAAATGCTGTCTGTTAGTTCAGTTCAGTTCAGTCGCTCAGTCGTGTCCGGCTCTTTGCGACCCCATGAATCGCAGCACACCAGGCTTCCCTGTCCATCACCAACTACCAGAGTTTACTCAGACTTGTGTCCATCGAGTTGGAGATGCCATTCAGCCATCTCACCCTCTGTCATTCGGTTTTCCTCCTGCCCCCGATCCCTCCCAGCATCAGGGTCTTTTCCAATGAGTCAACACTTCGCATGAGGTGGTCAAAGTATTGGAGTTTCAACTTCAGCAGCAGTCGTTCCAATGAATACCCAGGACTGATCTCCTTTAGGTTGGACTGGTCCAAGAGTCTTCTCCAACACCACAGTTCAAAAGCATCAATTTTTCGGCGCTCAGTTTTCTTCACAATCCAACTCTCACATCCATACATGACCACTGGAAAAACCATAGCCTTGACCAGACAGACCTTTGTTGGCCAAGTAATGTCTCTGCTTTTTAATATGCTATCTAAGTTGGTCATAACTTTTCTTCGAAGGAGTGTTTTTTAAGTTACCCTTAAATTTTGTGTTAACCTTAGTTCACCCTGATTTAGTCCATACACACGGATATGCAGACAACTCCTTTTCTTTTGTCTGCTGCTGAGTCTTTGTATTTGTAAATAGCTCAGGAATTTAGCATTACACCTAGAAAAACACTGTGGTTTCTTCTTTATACCTTTAGCTGTAGAAGATAGTTTCTACTGATCTGTTTTTTCTCAACCATAGTTGCTTTGGAAATAGTTGTAATTTTGGTGTGACTATAGGAGGGAGGCTCAGGGTTTTTTTCCTTTTGCCCTCTTGACTGCTCTCTGTTATTACATTCTTATACTTTCTAGCAGATAAACACAATCATAAAAACTATTTTCTCATTACTCTTCTGGCATAGTTTCTCTATTAAAAGCATGGTCCAATTCTATTATATAAGATTTAAGAAGCAATGTTTTCCATGACCCATATTTTGCGTCTTATTAAAATTAGTATCTCAATGTACAGTATTTCATACTTGCTTTTTTTCCCCTGTTACCATGAACCTTATAAAATGTCCTCTTTACTATTTTACTTCAATACCACTCTTATCAGACATAGTATCCATTGCTTCAATTTTATTTAGGTGTTTGCTCCTATAACACAGGGCTTCCCTGATGGCTCAGACAGTAAAGATTCTACCTGCCAGTGCAGGAGACCTGAGGTTTAATCCCTGGGTGGGAAGATCCCCTGGAGAAGGGAATGGCTACCCATTCCAATAATTTTGCCTGGGGAATTCCATGCACAGAGGAGCCTGGTGGGTTACAGTCCATGGGGATCACAAAGAGTTAGACACAACTGAACAACTAACAGTTTCACCTGTAATTCATTACTTAATAGAAAATAACATCAAGCATGTTGAATAGGCCATAGCAAGCATTTCAGATAAGGTGTTATTTTATAAGGATATTTTTACTAAGTAGTATGAGTAATTACATATATATATATAATATTAAATATATATGTATATATGTTCACTCAGACAGAGAAAGACTTAGTGCTTAATCAGTCGGCCACGTTGCTATATATTTCCCTCTCTATCACTATATTATGGCTTCCCTGGTAGTTCAGAAGGTAAAGTGTCTGTCTGCAATGCAGGAGACCTGGGTTTGATCCCTGGGTTGGGAAGATTCCCTGGAGAAGGAAATGGTAGTCCACTCCAGTGCTCTTGCCTGGAAAATCCCATGGATGCAGGAGCCTGGTAGGTTACAGTCCATGGGATTGCAAAGAGTCAGACAAGACTGAGCGACTTCAGTTTCACTTTCATATCACTATATGACTTACTTTCCTTTGTATTTCTCATTCTCATTAAACCAGTGCTTGAATTAACTTTGTTTAACTCCAATGACTATAAAAGCTTTTTAAAAATCTATCTTTCTTTGTCTTTCTTAGTGTTAGATTTATTTGTGTAGTTACTAATTCAGAGGGAGAGAAAAAATGTGAATGCACTTTATTAACATATTTAGATCAGCTAAAGTTTCATCAGTGACATCTGGACTCTCCCCAAATTTGCAATGAAAATAAATATAATAATATAAAATTCATTCAATCAATACAAGTTGTCAGAAATGAACGTGCATTGCAATCAAATGTTCAAATAATTCATACTGAAGTTACCATCAGTACATGCATGTAGTCCCATGTATCTCTGTCCAAAGTACCAGCTGGCTTTTGTTTGACAAACCACCCTAAATCTTGATTAAAACAATCAACAGTTATCATGTGTCACTGTTCTATTGATTTCCTGGTTGATTCATTCAGATGGTGCTAGATTAACTGCAGTTCTATGGTTTAGGAGGTCTTTCCTGGTGGCTCAGATGGTAAAGAATCTGCCTGCAATGTGGAAGACCCAGGTTCAATTCCTGGGTTGGGAAGATCCCTGAAGAAGGGATAGCTACCCACTCCAGTATTTTTCCCTAGAGAATTCCATGAACAGAGGAGCCTGGTGGGTCCATAGGGTCACAAAGAGTCAGACATGACTAAGTTACTTTCACTAGGGTCTAGGCTAGACTAATTCACATGTCTCAAACCTCAACTCTATGCTGGTATGATTGATACCATTGAGGCCTCTCTACAGAGGACCTCTTATTCTTACAAGATAAATCCAGACTTTGTTCACATGATAGCATAAGAGATCTAAGAAACCAAAAGCACAAACCCAATTCACAAGGGATATAAACCTCTACTCACATTACCTTTTCTTCCATTGGTTGAAGTTAGCCATATGGCCAAGCCCAGAGAACTTATGGGCATGGTTATGTGGAAGAATGAATTATTGGGGGTCAGTTCTACAAATATCTAGGCCACATAAAAATAGACAGGCAATAAACTGAAATCACATATCTTTTTTAAATTTGGTCCCATTATTTGTAAGAGCATGTGCCTTTTCTTGACATTCATATATCTCTTTAGATCTCACTATCAGAAATTTTCTAGCTGTACTTAGAAAATATGTCAGAATCTCTCCTAATAGTTACATAAAATAAGTGTCTTTAACAAATGCAATCACCTGACATTTTTTTTTTTTCTCAGATCCATTGCAGTAGGTGGCAAGGGTCCAATTTGTTTGCTGGGATTAAAGCATCCATTTCCCATTTCAATTCTATGCTTTATAGTACCCTTCACCAACTTATAACATCTTTCATATTAGTTAATATCCATCAAAATAAAGAACACAAATACATATTAAAATTTAGGCTTGCATTAAGTTGCAGTTATAGTAATATAATTTTATAGTTTTCTCTGAATGACAATATACCAAGAAAACTGCACAATTAAATGAAGAGTTTACAATCACAAGAGTATCTTTTCCTTGAAAGTACAGTCATATGTTTCAGTGTCTTCCTTCAATATTTCCTTAAGTTGTTGGATGTTAGTTAGGAAATGGGGAATTAACACCAATAAAGGGTCACATCTCTTATTTATGAGAAGTCTGTCATCCCAACATATATAGTTAAATTCCTCTATCCATAAATCCCATTTAATTGTAATATGAAGGAAAGTGTATAAACTATTGCTAAAACAATAGCATACATAGCCAATTTTTATTTTGTCTGCATTTAAGTTAATTATATTGCTTCAATTTTAATAGAAAATTTAAAAATATAAAACCATTATTACAGTTAAACTGGAACTGCACTTATGATTAACTGTTATACTACAAATCAGAATATTGGTGTATTTGATGTATTATAGGAATACAATGTGCAACAATAACCTCATGATGTATTATGATAATATATCATCAAAGTGATTTTAACAAGAGTATTAGGAAAATGACGGTATTTACAAAACTACTGGGTAAAAATATAATTTTAAGAATGACTTGTAACAGGAAGAAATGAAAAGGGAAAAAGAAATGCACACAAATTATGCAGAAATCTAGAAAGTCTGACGTAGTAAACCATATGGGGAGAATGATATTTAGCGGAATAAATATGAGAGAAAAAAAGAAAATACTTTGGTTCCACAGTTTTTCTCATTATTATGTTTTGGCAGAAATCTTTGAGCAACATGAGAAAAAAAAATGCATACATGTGTATTTGAGATGAGATTTTATAGATTCTGTATGTATATCTATTTTTCTATCTAATGTTATGATTAAATCTTGACATTAATTAATTAGGTTTACAAAAAATATAAAATGAATGTTAATTCTCTTCAAACATTCTTTTTCCCATTACATAGCAGTACTATCTTAACTTAGAAGTAAAAATATATTTATTACCAAATTTGTTCCATTATTATAACTAATGTTTATGCAGTTTTAGTTTTATGACATTTTACTTTTCTTAATTAACTAATTTGGGGTATAGTTAAAGTGAAATATTCATATTATGAAACAGGTGATCTAATAATTATTCATTATTTATTTTACAGCACAGTATTAAAATTGGAAAATATGAACTGTCTGATGTGACAAGTTTATATTAATAAATTATTCATAATCTTGAATGCATTTTGACAAAGCCTTAAAGCTCTTGTATGACAGATCTTTAAATCAATCTTGTTAACTCATCCTTGGAAGAAGGTCACTTAGATCACAATCCGTCAATCTCAGCAAATGGTATAGGCAAATTATTTATAATCTACTGACAGCAGCTTTAAAAGTAAAACAAAGGGTATGTTAAAAAAGTTCAGCTAAAAATTCATTGACTCTGATATCCTCATTTTGTAGTGGATATCTCAATTTGCAAATCATTTACTTTTGTTCAATTAATAAAAATATACCTATTGACTGAGTCTAATAAGAGTGAAAATTTGTAAAAATGTTAATGGGAATAGTTGAACACCATCATCTGTCTCAACAGGAGGAGTAAAATATAAAGTGTCACTCTGATTAATATTCATAAGTATTCTTAAAATGAGAGTTCATATAAGCTAATTATTATTTAATATTGTAAATAATTTGTAACTTATTTATGTCTTTGACATGGAATACATCTTACTTCTCCTCATTCTGTTTATTTTAGTAAACTAAATGGTGTTTAATAACATGTACTACCAGGGACTTTCTGGAAATTTAGTTGTGTTTATTGTTTTCATATAATTTATCCTACAGGGTATCTACTTTTCTCCCAAATATTTCCTTGATTTCTAATAAATCCTTTCAGAAAAAAAGTCTGAGAATCTGTATACAAATTTAAAACAAAACAAATAAATATCAGGAACTAATTTCTAAATGAAAATAATGGAAAATTATATTTGGACCTAAAGAAAAGGGGAAATGTCTGTAGAATGGGAAATTCCTTCTTTTAAGCTATAAAGAGTAGAGAGCTCAACCACAGTGAGTGGTTATTGAACAAAAATTTCTTGCAAGTCACTGTCTTAACAATGTTTTCACATTTAAGTAAATTTGAATAATAGATTTTCTTTTTTCTCTCATGTCATCAACATTTGTGTTTACTGATTTCCTCTTATACAAGTATGGCACTTCTTTTTAAAACAAAACAAAATCTACCAAAAAAACCAAACCAAAACAAATAAAACAAAGCATTGAAGGAATTCTGTATTATACATCCTGCTTCACTGCTATGTCATCCCTCTCCTCTGTTTTAAACTCACCTGTGCTTTTCTACACTTTCCCATTTATTCCTCATTCTTGTGCATACGATTGAATTGTTTTCACAAGTCTGCAATTACCTGTCGCTAAGCATTAGACACAGAATTTAATACTTATCTCACATGACCTCTTAATAATGTTTGTCAAAATTCCTCCATGGTAATGTAATATTCTTGTTTTCTTCTTATACATCTTGTTTACCTCTGCTTCTCAGACTCCCTTTTAATACCCTTTAAAAAATTACTGATATTCATCAGAACTCCACCATGGGCTTTCTTCCTTTTCATGCATGTATGCTCAGTTGTGGGCAATTCTCTCTCTAGACATTCCTGTTGTAACCCATACACCATGCTGTAAGAAGTCCAAATGGAGGAAATCAGATCAACTTTGACAGCTGAGCTCCAAGTCCTCAGCTAACATTAAATATAACTATGTGGATGAACTAGACATCTATTTATACAGAATCTTAAGATGAATGCATCTTGAGCGAGCAGCAAATTGTAACCTCATGAGAAGCCCTAAGCAAGAAGCACATAGATGAGTCCAGTTAACCACAGAACTAAATTTGGGGTTTGGTTTATATGCAGTGATAATCAATGCTATCACTAAGAAAATGTTGAGATGGCCCCATACTAATACAAGCCATAGATTTTATTATGTACCAGAGAATTAGAAAGTTCTATTATGTATATAAACTAATTTTATTTTCAGTAGAAAAGTCTAAAATTATTGGCTATTAATAATAAAAACGTGAAAACTTTCAAGCATTTACTATGTGGCAGATACATACTTTAAAAATAATTTAGCATATACTTCAGTTAATCAAATTTCTGACCCTTTCCTATCACTAAGTGGATGAATTTTCATGCTTTCTTCACTTCTCAACCCTTTCAACAACAACCACGGCAACAACTCACCTACATCCTAAATATATTATGTGTAGAAAAGGAATTTTTGAGAAACAAAGATGAAAGTAACTGTAAAAATGCCAAGAATTGTATCTTATTTTCATTTTGAGCAAATCTATCTTCCTAGTATATTTTAGAAATCATAGATTGGTACTAAAAAGCATACCACCTGACAAACATTCTCATATTTCTTTATAATCTTATTTATTGAAAATAATATTGACTAAGAATTTTCATAGCTCCATTAGGGAACTTGAGCAGTTAATTTTCTTTTATAATTCTTAAAACTGTCTTTGAAAGGTTACAGGGAGTTCTGCATTGTCTTTTTCTAGGAGGGTAAATTAAACAATAAGACAAACAAACAAACAAAATTTGACGGACCTATTCTTTTCTGTTTTCTTTATTTCATTTCCCCAGTCACTTTATGAACCTGCATCTGTCTCATGTAATGTGGCAGTAACAGTTACAGAAGCTCGTAGGGTACATTTTACATTGAATGGCAGCTCAGCTCTTCTGCCAGCTTTTAGTGTGTTATTCTAATGAAAGCTATTGCCAAAAAAAAACTAGGCCTGAAAGACATTGATGTTGAAATTACATAAGCTCAACTTCAAAGTAAAGTAGGCCATTTTATTTTATTACATTTTAAGTTGATGTTCTCAGAGAATCAAAGAGAAAGAAGCAGATAATTTGTGTTACAATGGTATTCATTATTCAAGCATTTTTCTACCAAGATACTGGTTATATTTTTCATATTAGATTTAAAGGCAGTGAATAATTTTCAGTATGCCTTCTTCAGGTTATTTTAATGTGTGTGTGTACACAAACAAAATCTTTTAAGTAGTGTGGTGTTTCTTTTTATCACATACTTGATACCAACAAAAACATGTAATATGTAATAGGTGATTAACAGTTAAAGTGGCTTCCTTACACATTACACTGCTATGAATCCTTCTTTAGCTACTGTATTTTGAAAAAGTTGCTAATTTTCCAAAAGGAATTCTTGTAGTGATGGAAATGTTCTGTATTTGACTGTGGCGGTGGAACACAAAGCCACACATGTGATAAAATTGCACAGAGCTAAATGCGCATGTGTGTGCTAGTCCCTCAGCCATGTCTGACTCTCTGTGACCCCACAGACTGTGCCTGCCAGGCTCCCCTGTCCATGGAATTATCTAGCCAAGAATACTGGAGTGGGTTGTCACTTGCTTCCCCAAGGTATCTTCCTGACTCAGGGGTTGAACCTGGGTCTCCTGCATTGCAGGCAGATTCTTTACTGTTTGAGCCACTAGGGAAGCCCCCAAATCATTATAAGCTAGACTAGAGAAATCTGTGTGAAGTCAGTGTATTGTTTGATATAAATGTGAAATCTGCTGTGATACTATTCTATAGATGTTATCACTGAGGGAAATTGGGTAAGGAGCATAGAGACTCTGTCCATATATACATATAATATATATATATATATATATAATATATATATATTTATAAGTACACGTGAATCTACAATTTTCTCTATAAAGATTTCAATGAAAGATAAATTACTTTCTATTTATAAATTATTTTTCACATTGAAATAAAAATGACATGAGAAAAAATTCCTAATTTGCTACTGCTCAGGTGCTGTCATTCTGAGCCTTACATGTTTATAGCATGATTTTAACTTTTGTGAAGTTAAAATAAATCCTGATTAGACAATGTTTCTCATGAAATCATCTGCTGCTCCTGCCATCCCACAAACATGTATGGATTGAGGACTTAGTGCCAGGCAATATGGTAAACTAACCCAGTGCTGTGTATGTAGAAAAATAATGCATAGACCATGTCATGAGAGGCTTACTCACTAGACTTAGAATGTGTGAAAAAAAAAAAAAATATATATATATATATGTATTAAATGAGAGTTAGAGGAGAGAAGACAATTTTGCTTCAGATAATGAAGGAAATCTTCATAAATAATATTTGGTTGACCTTAAAATTCATTTGGAATTTTTCATACCATCTTACGAAGGGAAAGGGACGAAAAATATTTAAAGGACTTTGGGGAAGGTTTGTTTAACAGTATACCTGTGGTCTATTTTCTTCTGCTACTGGGGACACCTAAAAAAAAGGAAAAAAGGAAGATATTATCAGGGCAAATGCGCTTGTAAACATGGTAATTTGATAGGCTTACAGACATAAACACTAATGATATTTATTAGGAGGAGAGCCCTGTGTACAGATGGATTTACAAAGATATGCTTCGACTAGATGGGGGACACATTATAAATAAATCTGTAATTTATATAGTTATAGACCAGGAGTCATTGAGAAACATGAAAACTCTGTAATTAATGTAGTATAAGAATATAGCCCATAATGAAAATGTCTGTTTGCATAAGTGAAGAATTCATGTATCTCTTAGCTCATCACATATTAACTCTGAGACCTAGATTTCTTAGAACCAGAGTCAAAACATAAAAATGACAAGACTTTGTAAAAGTAGAAATCAGATAAGAGTATGCATAGAAGATAAGGCTGAGTTTCTGTCTTAAAATCTCTGGATGTGCCCCTAAGTGAACTCAAGAAAACTATAGCAGAAATTAGTTAGATAAGATAATGAGTTCATGTTTAAGATGTTCTAAGTTTGGGGCTTTGTGAAATGCAATAATTTTTATTTATTCAACTACCTGGTTTTATGCTATTCTCTCTGGACTGACTCTGGGTACCCACTTATTTACATATTCAAACCCTATGTACACTACTGGTCCAGTGCAAAATTCAAAATTCCTTCTCAATTGTTCTGGTATACCACATGATATGATTGTCTTTTTCTGTGTCTTGTTATTACTTATAACATTCTTTTAGGAAATTGCTCTCTTCATAAACTATCCTCCTTACTAGGTGTAATACATTTTATAAGAATGCAAATCTATTTTTTTGTAAGACACAGATGTATTTATACACTTTCTAAGGTGGTAAATTAAATATAAAGTTAAATTTTTAACCATTTTTAAGTGCATAATTCTGTGGCATTTAGTATATCCACAATATTGTTGAATTGCCATCACTTTATAATTTTCCGCAGTTTGTTGTGATCCACACAGTCAAAGGCTTTGGCATAGTCAATAAAGCAGTAGTAAATGTTTTTCTGGAACTCTTTTGCTTTTTCAATGATCCAGTGGATGTTGGCAATTTTATCTCTGGTTCCTCTGCCTAAAGAGATAAGAATACCAGACCACCTGACCTGCCTCCTAAGAAAGCTGTATGCAGGTCAAGAAGCAACTGTTAGAACTGGACATGAAACAACAGACTGGTTCCAAATAAGGAAAGTAGTACATCAAGGCTGTATATTGTCACCCTGCTTATTTATCAAAGAATTGATGCTTTTGAGCTGTGGTGTTAGAGAAGACTCTTGAGAGTCCCTTGGACTGCAAGGAGATCCTCCAATCAGTCCATCCCAAAGGAGATCAGTCCTGAGTGTTCATTGGAAGGACTGATGATGAAGCTGAAGCTCCAATACTTTGGCCACCTGAAAATTAATATTTCCACTATCTCTACATTTATTAGAAACAAAATGTCAATGTTGCTTTGCCTTTTTTTCCCTTAACATTATATCATAATTTTTTTACTTCCAATAAAATGTTCTATATTTACTGTATTCTCTGCATAATATTAAATTTTATGAATATACTTTAAATACTCTCAATACTGGTTTGAGTTTATTTTATTGTAATAGTGAAATGGTGCCATTGTATCTAAAGATTTATAAACATCTTATTGCTATTCTAATAGTTATTTAAATTATTCAGTTCAGTTCAGTCGCTCAGTTGTGTCCGACTCTTTGCGACCCCATGAATCACAGCATGCCAGGCCTCCCTGTCCATCACAGACTCCCGGAGTTTACTCAAACTCATGCCCATCGAGTCAGTGATGCCATCCAGCCATCTCATCCTCTGTCATCCCCTTCTCCTCCTGCCCCCAATCCCTCCAAGCATCAGTGTCTTTTACTATGAGTCAACTCTTCTCATGAGGTGGCCAAAGTTTTGGAGTTTCAGCTTCAGCATCAGTCCTTCCAATGAATATTCAGGACTGATCTCCTTTAGGATGGACTGGTTGGATCTCCTTGCAGCCCAAGGAACTCTCAAGAGTCTTCTCCAACACCACAGTTCAAAAGCATCAATTTTTCGGTGCTCAGCTTTCTTCACAGTCCAACTCTCACATCCATACATGACCACTGGAAAAACCATAGCCTTGACCAAATAGACCTTTGTTGGCAAAGTAATGTCTCTGCTTTTTAATATGCTAGTGAGAGTCAATTGTTTTTCACATCTGTGGTACTCATTTGTTTTTCTTAATACATATAAATGTCATATTACAATGACAGTCTCTTTCTTATTTCTCTTACTGATTGATAAATTCTGGTAATCATTATTGCATTTATTTTTAACCAGGCCCATACTTCACTTTAAATTTTGTTTTTGATGATTTTGATCCCCAGAAGTCCTTTTTAATGTATAAAATAATATTTTATTTTATGATTTATTCTTGTGATTGTAGGATTAAATAGGTGCCAAAAACAGAAAATCAACTATGCCACCATTATCTCTAAATTTTTTAAGTTACATTTTTCTATTAAAGTGGAATTCCAAATCATTTAATACCTTTAAGAAATAACTTTTCCAAATAATCCTTTTGAAAAATTTATTTTTCTAATAATTTGAATTATAAAATATATTTTAAAGTTATATTGTTTACTGTAAATCAATGTGTTTCTAAACTTTATACTATTCTCATAGGACCTGAAACTGACCATGACACAAAAAGAGAAGGATTTGGCTTGAAGGAAGTTTGAAACAATTTCTACATTGATTGTAATATTTTTCCACTCACCTATATGTTTATGACTCTCATTTGTATGTCTCTGCATTAGACTATTGCTGAGCTCTGGCTCCATAAATTTCATTACCTAACATGTATCTGAAACCCTGATGACACTAAAGAAGGAGAAAAATATGTTAAAATTTAGCATCTTATTTTGCAAAATTGCTTTTCTCTATTTTCTATGACAATAAAAGGTACTACCAAAAGATTATTGCACATGCTACTGCATTCCTTTTTTCCAAGGTACAATTGATTCTTAATTCATTTTAATTTAGATTTTGAATATATTTTATATTCATTCCTTCCATCATATCCACACATACAGCGACTATTTTAAAACCTCCTTCCTCAACTAAGTGATGACCTTTTTATTTTCATGTCCTAGTCCCAGCTCCATCCTCTGATCAACATATTGTTGCCAAAGTGATATTTTTAGATACTCTTGTCAGTGTCTATAAATACATAATAAAATTTAAAGATCTGTTTGTGACTGTCTGCATGTTCCTCTTCACCTACAAAATAAAATATATGTATGCAGGTATCATTTTCTAGAACCTTCATGATTTAGATCTTTTGTTATACTTCAACAATAAGAAACTGCTATTGATCTTAAGAACAGTATTCTTTTTTTTTTGCCTTGTTGCCTTTATCAGAAGTCCCCAGTTGATTGCCAACTTAGCATATTCATAGTTGTTGCTTAAGTCTCTGGAAAATATAACTCCTCTAAACAAACTCATTTATTCTTTCTCTTATGCTGGCTATACAATTTTTAGAAACATCTGTTAATTCTTTTATTGTAGTTTTAATTTTTAATTTTTTTCTTAGGAATGCATACTTGATGAGAACAAGAATAATGATTTTTTATCTTTAAATCTCTAACTCCTATGATAGTCCCGACTCATAGGAAGTACTCTACATATACATTTTTAAATGAATAGCTTGTGAGTATTTAAGTCAAATTACAATTTCCCCCCAAGTAATGAGTATCAGTGGAAAGAGCTAAAATTTCATAATGCTATATTGTTTCCTCACATTTCACTCTCAAACTCACCGACTCTAAAAGTCAAGTAATTCTGCTCAGTTACAAACCATGGTAACTATAACTCTCCCAAGATTGAAACATAATGGGATTTAATGACTGCGTGATATATTATCAGCTAATTTGTCCCATCATGAGCTATTAAAAGAGACAAACATTCTGAAATAAAAATATGTGCCCACACAAGAATTTGTACATAAATGTTTATAGCAGCATGATTCATAGCAGTCAAAAATGGGAAAGTTTCTTAGTTTTTGCAGAACTGTTTTTCAAAACACAAAGATTTAATTTTTATCAATTCCAATTTGCCTTTATTTTTTTAAACAGTCTACACTTTTTTGTGTATTTTTCAAAGAACACTTTTAGTCAGCTTTGTGTGTTGTAGGTGATAGAAGTTGATATGCTTTAATTATTTTTCTATCTGAAAATTCAGTTTTCCAAAAGACATTTTTTACTCTATTGAATTGTCTTAATTACATACTCTGATAATAGGGACAGTTTTAGATTTTAGTTTCAAATCTTAATTTTTTGTCTTGTTGCATTGGCTAAAATTTAAGTATAATGTAGAACAACAGTTGTGAGTGTGGTCATCTTCATGAGGAAAGTTACATATTTCACAATTATGCATGATTTAGCTATATCAGACAGAGGATATTCCATTCACTTTCTACTTTGCTGGGGCAACAGGAGCGGGAGTGAGGAATTATTGATTAGTGCTGCATTTGTCAATACTTCCAATGACTCTGTTGAAGTGATCTCTTTATTTTCTTTCTTCTATAAAATGAATTTTACTAGCCTTTGCTCCCAGTTTCTAGGAGTTAACTTCCAAATTCTTAGAATTTCCCGAAGTGATCTGGAACCTCCCCAGAGCTCAATGTATGCATTTCTCCATTTGGTTGCTTTTAGTTTGTATCCTTTTGCTAAACAAGCCATAATCTGGCACTCTCATGATTTTGTAAGTAATTCTAGTGATTATCAGACCTGAGGGAGGCTGGTGGGTACTACCAACTTTGTAACTAGTTAGAAGTGAGGGTAGCCTGGGACCTCAACTTGCAGCTGCTATTTGAAATGAGTGAAGTCTCCTGGAGAACTATGTCCTTAGCTGTGAGGTTCTCCTAGCTCTGGGATTCTCCTTTAACATGATAATAGGGCAAGTTACCTTGTTTGATTTTCAACTGCCAATTCACTCTTTTGTTTTCCTGTTTCTGAAATAAAGCTACTCCATGAGGTATTACTACTTTGAATACATTTTTGTACTGCATTTACTAAAATTTTGTTTTCTAAAATGTTCCTCAAATTCTGTTCACTTTTTTAATTTCCCCTCCTTTTCACTTGTTAATTTATACTAATGAATATTCAAGTTTCCTGAATATTTGCTTTGTCATGTTCAACCTGTGATTAAACCCGGCCACTGTTTGTTTTCAGTTTATTATATATAAGTCCTAAAATTTCAGTTTGATTTATATTTATACTTTTATGTCTTTTGGTGATATTTCTTGTTACTTAATTTAAATGTGTTGTCATTTACATCATGAAGCATAGTTTAATAGTTGTTTTAAAGTTTTTTTCTTAAAATTTCAGCATCTAAGTTACTTTGGTGTTGGCATGGACTTGTTTCAATGAAAACAGCTTATATTTCTTAGTTCTTTGAATCCTGAGTAAAGTTGGGATGTTTCCTGAATGTTGAACTATTATACTGTATAAACTCTAGGTTCTGTTTTATTTCTCACAAAAAATGGTAATGTTTTCATTTTGAATAAGCACTCTGATTAGATTCAGACTATAATCTCTCTTACCTTGTGTATGTGCAGGCTGAAATGTTAGTATTATTCCTTAGGAACTACTAAGCAGCTTTAGGTTTGTCCCACAAATTCATAGTTCACCAGCCTGCCAGAGCTTTAAGAAAAGATCAAACACAGAATTAAGAAGACCTATACTCTCAGGACTCTTGCCTGGAAAATCCCATGAATGGAGGAGCCTGGTAGGCTGCAGTCCATGGGGTCGCAAAGAGTCGGACATGACTGAGCGACTTCTCTTTCACTTGCCACTTTTATGCATTGGAGAAGGAAATGGCAACCCACTCCAGTGTTCTTGCCTGGAGAATCCCAGGGATGGGGTCGCACAGAGTCGGACACGACTGAAATGACTTAGCAGTAGCAGTATACTCTCATCTCTCTCTTGTGTAATTCCTTCCCCTGATGCCTTTAGCCAGGGAGATGGCAAGTTTTCAGAGTTTTAGTCACTTGTAACTTGCTGACTTGAGGCTCTGAACAATCATTAGAGAAAAACAATGAAAAGGTGAAAACTTCCAAGTTTCGACTCCTTCCAACAATCTGCTTATATTTGTTTACTATTCTGAATTCTTATATGACTGTTTTCTATATTTTATTTTTAGCATATAGTTGTTATCAGTGGATGTGTTTTACTGTAGTGGACTGTGACAGACCAGAGGCAGAAACACTAAGCCATGAGTTGATTGATTAAGAATCCATTAACCAGACTGAAAATTTAGTAGATGTATAACGTAATAAGCAAAAACTTCTCAAAGGCAATGAATGTTTTAATTAATGAAATTTTAACAACCTAGACAGCATATTAAAAAGCAGAGACATTACTTTGCCAACAAAGGTCCATCTAGTCAAAGTTATGTTTTCTCCAGTGGTCATGTATGGATGTGAGAGTTGACTGGGAAGAAAGCTGAGTGCCGAAGAATTGATGCTTTTGAACTATGCTGTTGGAGAAGACTCTTGAGAGTCCCTTGGACTGCAAGGAGATCCAACCAATCCATCCTAAAGGAAATCAGTCCTGAATATTCATTGGAAGAACTGATGCTGAAGCTGAAACTCCAATACTTTGGTCACCTGATGTGAAGAACTGACTCACTAGAAAAGACCTTGATGCTGGGAAAGATTGAAGGGAGGAGGAGAAGGGGATGACAGAGGATGAGATGGTTGGATGGCATCACCGACTCAATGGACATGAGTTTGAGTAGGCTCTGGGAGTTGGTGATGGACAGGGAAGCCTGGTATGCTGCAGTCCATGGGGTCGCAAAGAATCGGACATGACTGAGCGACCGAACTGAACTAAAACAACATAAACTCAGTGTCTCTAGATGGTACACTTATGGATGTTACCCCCAAATTTTCTTGATTACTATTAATATAGTCACCTCATTTGAAAACCCAGTATCTAATAAATATATACTTGTTATTTCACTGAGAATATCAAGCATATGTTGTAATGAATTAAGCTGACAGAATTTTGAATAGTAGTTCCTTTATGGCACATTCTATTTTATTTTAGTAATCGTGCCAGTAAGCATATTTATGGGCCAGTATATAAAGCCAAAATTAATTTTTGTATTTAGCAGACAGTTAAGTTGTATTTGAGGTTCATATATATGATTTGTTTGTTGCTTTATCTATTAACTGCTATAGAATAGTCTGTAAATGTAGTTTATGTGACCTAGAAACATATGGGAACTTCTTAGAATGTATTCCCTTGAGAGTGAAAAATTATGAAAATCTCTTTGCTTCTTACAAGTATTGTGGCCTATAAAACTTCTGTGCTCTTGTTTATGTTTAATTTATTCTCAATACAGTAAGAGAAAGTGACTAAATGTTCAAGTAGATGTGTTACCCAAGTCTCTATTCATGTGGCTATCAAAAAATAAAAACAGTAAAGAATTACCCAGTAAGTGTAAATACTGGTAATATGACAGCATTGTTTTCTTTTTCTAATTGTAAGTAATCAATTTGGGACATTCATTTATTGCTCCCATAGCACTCTAGATATGAGGCTTTATTCTAGATGCTACAGATAAAAAGATATAAAGCTCATTTCACAGAAATGAGCTAAAAATATTCAAATTAAAAGTTAGTAATTTCTAGATGTTATTAAAATTATCATTGCTTTAAAATATGACATTTATGCTATATTAGTATTTATAAAAAGTCTCCTCTTTATTTTGCTCTTCTCTGATAATCTATTCTATGATAATCAGTATACAAGACAATTTTACATGTTCGTTTTTCATAGCTGAGCTATAATTTAAAATACATTCACTTTACTTGTGTCCTCAAATGGTTTATAAAATGTTTGCATAAAGTGTTAAAAGTATTCTTTTATCCTGTGAGACAAAAAGACATTAGAAGATGAAAATTCAAAATTTAAGCTGTTTTTAAAAAAATTTTGGAACAATTATGAAAAATAAGCAGAATGAACTTGCTGTTTCTATTTTATATTAAATATATGTTTTTTAAAAATACATGATGTTAGGTTACCTAATGTGGTTTGAGGTATTAGGATATACTTGTTTGTAAATGATAGAAAGCCTTAAAAATAAAGAATATTTTGGCTCTCATAACCAACATGTCCTCTGAGCTTGGGGTACAGAAAGATCTATGAGGTCAAGTGAAAATGTCAGACCATCTAAATCCCCCCCTCTGTCTTTTTCTCCACTTCCCTCTGCTCCTCTCCCCTATTTCTCTGTAATAGGCTTCAACGTCAGCTTCTACACAATTTAATTTTCCATGTGATGGTCTCTGATAACCAAAAGCCCACAAAATTTTATATAAACATCAACAAGGAATAAATTCCCTTTCAGTCCCAAAGTTTATCTAGCAAATTTCACAGGTGGACTCTGAATGATCATGAATGATGCAACCACTGTGATTGAGGGAATATCCTAATATAACTGAAGCAGTGTCAGCTAACTTTTACCCTTAGTATATTTGGAGCATGCTGTGAGACACCAAGGCATGAAAGACTCAAGGAAAGGGGAATCACTGGATCTCCTGAGGGGGGAAAATCTCTAATAGTTAGGCATATAACCAAATAGGAATTGGCATTTGTGTGCACAAATTGTGATTAATTATTTGCTGAGACCTTAATTCTTCTTGATTTCTTAAAGAGTATTTGTTGATTAGAGCATTTCCTCTGTATTTATCAATGTCAGTGCCACTGTGTTAGAGGACATGTATAAATTCTAGAAATTTTTATCTCAATAATGTTGGCAAAAATAAGCAAGAGATAATTTCTCTTTCTCTACTTTTACTTATCTCTACTTTTACTTCTATAGTTGATTAAAATTTAAGGGTTGTTACATGGCTTATGTCCTAGTGCTGACATGTTAGAAACACTGTTTCTCAGGAAGCCAGCATTGGTAGTCACTGTATTATTTCCTTGATCAACTTCATTGAGAAAAAATTTGCATAAATGCACTATTTAAAGTGTACAGATGAGTTTTGACAGTTGAATACATCTGTGAAACCAATGGCATAATCAAAATAAAGTTACATTCACCAACCCCTGAAATTCCTTATATCTCCTTTCATTACTCCCTTCACTCACTGATCTGATTTTTCAACATGTCAGTCAGTGTTCTCCAGAGAAATCAATAGAACCAATAGAATATACACCTATAAAAAAAATAATAAGAATATACACCTATATGTGTGCATGTGTTTGTGTGTGTGTATATATGTATATGCATGTCTCTATATGTGTGGGGGGCTTCCCCTATGACTCAGGGATAAAGAATCCACCTTCGGTGCAGGAGTTGCAGGGGATACATTGATTAGTTCAATCCCTGAGTCGGGAAGATTCTCTGGAGGGAGGGTATGGCAACCCACTTCAGTATTTTTGCCTGGAGAATCCCCATGGACAGGGAACCTGGAGGGCTCCATAAGGTTGCAAAGAATTAGACATGATTGAGCAACTTAGCACACACATATGTATGTGTATATAGATACATACATACGTATACGTACATACATATGTGTATGTATGTATATGTACATATATGTGTTTGTGAAATGGAGTATTTCCTGCCATATCAGCAAAAATGGATGTAAGAGCCCAGCAATTTGGGGCCTCCAAATGTAAACTGCTGAGTACAGAGGGTGCCCAAAAGGGAGAACAATGCCTGTGATCTAGCAGCTGTCAGAGTGCAGTGAGGGAAAGTCGTTCAGTTGTGTATGATTCTTTGAGACCTCATGGACTATACAGTCCATGGAATTCTCCAGGCCAGAATACTGGAGTGGGTTGCCATGCCCTCCTCCAGGGGGGATTTTCCCAACCCAGTGATCGAACCCAGGTCTCCTGCATTGCAGGTGGATTCTTTACCCACTGAGCCACTGGGGAAACCCAGTTATGCCTGTAAATGACGTAAATGTTTACTATTCACAGGAGAGGACTAAAGAGTGTCTTTCTCCTTTCCTGCTATCTCAAGTAGCAGGGTTTAAGTTTACCTTGCCTGATTCGTTCTTCCCACAAGTGCTTTGAATACATATGTGTGCATTTTTTAACTTGGAGCTCAATAAGTATGCTCTTGGGTCTTATTAAATGGACACATTTAAACATTTTAGCTAACTGAGAGTATAATCTGACAGCTTAGTTTTCCCTTGATGTTTCAGCTCATTTTGTGGTGGAAAGATAAATTTCTACTATGAGGCCCAATAAAACTTAATGGAATTTTGCGTTAGTGTTTGGAGTTAAATTTCCACCTTATTATGAAGTTTTGTGTGATTTTTATTTGACTGCTTTCTGAAAATATATCTTTCTGGAGTCTTATTTTTGGTAATGATTTGTAGAGAATTTAGGTAAATCTCAATTTCTGGTCAGTGAAGAAAAGTAGTATATTCATATCAAATCTTAAGAAAGTGAACTACATTCTACATTAATAATTACTTCTTATTACATGATCTTAAGTTTTTGTGCACAAACATGCAGGAAGCTGAAAATGTGCATTATTTTATATTTCAATTTAAAAATGAGAATCGGCGAAGAAGAGTGTATAGTTTTAAAAATTTCAAGACTAAGACTATCCAGAGAAATATTTCAACCAATTACTGTAGAAATTACATTTTTTTTTTAAATTACATTTTTTTTTACAAGAATACCTTGCATCATTTTATCAGTTCTAGAAACAACCAGGAACAGCAAGGTATCAACAGATGAGTTATGCCCTGACATCTAATGGTAGTAAGTGATAGGACATTAAATAGTCTCTTTCATGTCACTTGTCTCACTGTGACTGAATTGTAATGTGATCAGAAAATTCAACACAGACACCAAAAGGAAACATTAAAACCATACAGAGAAATAGGCACATAGTGGAAGATTTATACAAATCATTGGATTTAATATTGAAGACATTTCATGGCACTTTTAGAGGTCATTCAGTAGAAAACAAAACCAGGACAGTTGACTTACAAGATTCAGTAATTCTGAATCCAGAGTAAATATGAACTATGTGCATGGGGAAGGAATACAAGATAGTGAATACACTTGTTGAAAATTTAGGTTATTAATTTATTTCCTAAAAAATATAATTAAATACCCGTGGTTGACTTTTTTCTGACTCCATATTTCTTCCTCCTTCAGAGGCCTCACTTTTCTTAGGATAATATAACATTTTACTATTCTGTTATTTGTTTTAAAGACAGATTCCACTTTCAAGTGTCTGCAAAGCATTAAAATTATGATATTATGATATGTTTGCTCTTGGGGATGTGTGCTAACTGAAGGAAAAGATCAAGTATCCTTTCACACAGGGATAAAAAATCAAGTGATTTGTTACTAAAATTTTTATAACATTGTAATAACTCTCCTTCAGATTTTTAGTTATTTGATGGCCTTTCTAAAATATGATACTCAGTTAAGATTTTCATAGCCTGCTTTATATCCTGCTCGTTTAAGTCACCAGGTGTGGATAGCAATCCGTTCAAATTATCTGTGTTTGTCTTAAAAATACATAATTTCTGAACCCATTAGCAACTGAATCATTTTAATTTACTCTGCATTGCCCCTCAATAGACATTAATTTGTGAAAACTCTGGGAGACAGTGAACAACAGGGAAGCCTGCCATGCTGCAGTCCATGGGTTGCAAATAGTCAGACACAACATAGCGACTGAACAACCAAACTGCCTCCCAAATATTGTGCTGTAGTGGTTACTGGAGGTTGTCTACACAGCACTGATTCTCCTCTTTCCCACATTAGAAAATGACTTAGTTCAGATATCTCACATTCTACTCTTCAGCCTTGTGCCTCAGGGGAATTTCTAACCCAGTTTCAGCAGGGTTTCATTTGCTCAATAATATTTTCATTTGCTTTGACAGTAATTGGTTCAGAAATGGGCAAATAGTCAAGTTCTGACCAATGAGATGCAAGAGAGTCTCCAAGAAAGAGAAATTTTCTATTCTTCCTCTGAATATGTTGCCATTTCTGAAACTACTGTACCCATCTTGATATGAAGCTAGGACTTAAGATAGCAAAATGGAAAGAAAAAATGAAACTGGGTCCTAGATAACATTGTTGATCAGTTAAACCAGATAATCTGGGATACATCACTGAGCTTCCCTGGTGCCTACAGATGGCACCAGCGTAAAGGTAAAGAATCTGCCTACAATGCAAGGAGACCGGGGTTCAATCCCTGGGAGCCATCATTATATGTATAATTATAAATATATGATGATGAAAAACCATTTGGAGTTGGATTTTCTTTTGTTTGTAGATACAAGTATTAAAATATATGACCATCTGTTATGCATTTGTGCATTTGTAAAATCAGAGAAATGACATTGAAGCCAGTATTGCCTTTATCATAGTAAACTGTCCTGGATTCCATGTTCATTTAACTTTAAGCAGACAAGTTGTTAATATGAGGAAATTCTCATGAAAGTTGACTAATACACAAAAATAAAGTTTAAGTCTTATTTAAAAAGCTTACAAGGGGAAAAAATCCCTCATTGAGGAGATCTGGGTTTTCAATCTT